>NC_068968.1:22498536-22743968 GCF_026419915.1 Harpia harpyja | reverse complement strand
TCGAGGTGTTACTGTTAGTGAGATGTTAGAAGCTTGCGACCGTTTGGGTGAACAAGGGAAAGCTGCTCTTTTTGCTTCTGCATTTGCCACAGCAGTGCGACCTCTGCTACAAACAAAATGCGGGGAAAGGTCAGGAGGCGCAATGTAAAGTTTATGGTAAGGTCTCTGGTGAAACACAACGCGATCGATGTGGGAAAAGAGGCCACATGACTAGAGAATGTAAATCAAAGTACCATGTCAGCTGCAGGGTTTTGGGAAACTACCAACTGAGCGCGAGATCCCCGCGCACTATGACACAAATACAGGGTGTCTGGACAGCGTCCCCTCCGCCACAGCAGGAAGTGCCGGAGTGGACGTGGCAACAGCAGTAGAAGTAACTTTGTTGGACACAAAGGTGCATTGCATTCCATCTAAACATGAAAGGACCTCTTGGTCATGGATTATGTGCGATATTGTTGGGGCGATCGTCAACATCTCGACAGGGGATTTTTGTCTTACCAGGAGTAATTGATGCTGATTACACTGGTGTGATCATGATCATGGTCCAAACAATAACGCTACCCGTGAATATTGTGAAAGGTGCACGCATAGCGCAGTTAGTTCCGTTTGAATCCCGAGTACCAAAATCTGGCAAACTTTTGCGAGGAGATGCAGGTTTTGGATCCTCTGGTTCACCTGCAGTGCTATTGGCCTTAAATATTCAAAAGTCAAAACCAGAGGAGACAGTGAGAATTATGGGACCAAAAAACGAAACCATTGTTTTAAAAATGATCATTGATACGCGAGCAGATGTTACCGTAATTCCCAGAAGTAAATGGCCTAATGAATGGCAGCTAATACACACCACTGAAGGGATTTATGGAATTGGTGGGATGCAATCCACTAGTGTGAGCAAAGAGCATTTAAATTTCTGCTTTTCTGACAGCTCTGAGGTGAAAACACGACCATTACGTTTTGAACGTTCCCATCGCATTGATTGGGCGAGACATCTTGAGTCAACTGGGTGCGAGGCTGACAACTCAGGGTTTTTAATCGCGGCCATTGAAGGACTGCCAATCCTAAAACTGAGATGGAAAACTGAAACACCGGTATGGGTTGATCAATGGCCACTCAATGCAGAAAAGCTGTCCAAGATTCAAGAGTTAGTACAAGAGCAGCTAGAGGCAGGACATATAGTTCCCTCTACTAGCCCATGGAATACCCCAATTTTTACCATCCCAAAGAAAAATGGGAAATGGCGTTTGTTGCACGATCTGCATGCGATCAATGCAGTAATGCATGATATGGGAGCCTTACAACCTGGATTGCCCTCCCCGGTAATGATTCCAGTAGATTGGAACATTTTGATTATTGATCTGAAAGATTGTTTTTTTTTTACTATACCGTTACATCCTGAAGATCAAGAGAAGTTTGCTTTTACAGTACCATCAATAAATAAGGCAGAGCCTGCACAACGGTATCAATGGACAGTTTTACCACAGGGAATGAAAAACTCTCTACCATGTGTCAACATTTTGTTGCTTGGGCTTTGAAACCAATCAGAGAAAGATTTGCTCAATTTCTGATCTATCACTATATGAATGATATATTGAATGCAGGGAAAAAATCACGGAAAGCAGCTTGTGTGTGGCAGGAGGATGGAAAATGGCAGACGCACGTGCTGCAAGGAGACGGGCAAGATAGCCTGCAGACCTTAGAGCTCAAGGCGGTCTGTTGGACCTTCTTAAAATGGACTGATGAACCTTTGAATGTGGTGTCTGATTCGTTGTATGTCATCGGAGTAGTGCGCCGCATAGAGGACGCCCTACTGAAGCGTACTGCCAACCCTCGGCTAGGAAGTTTGTTTCAAGAATTGCGGCGCACCATTAACACAAGGCAACATCAGTATTGTGTCATCCACATTAGAAGTCATATGTGGGACGTTGGCCTAGGGGAAGGAAACGCCAGAGCAGATGCTGCAGTCAGTTGGATCACATACATGCCTCCCTTGAATCAGTTTAAACAGGCACGGAATAGTCATGCAAACTTTCATCAGAATGCCCATGCATTGCGAAAACAATTTAGACTTACACATGCGGAGGCCCAAGGAATTGTTCGAACATGCCCCCAGTGCAGCCATCATGGCCCAGGCCTCGGTTTGGGAGTCAACCCAAAAGGCTTGCGAGCCCTTGAACTGTGGCAGATGGACGTTACCCATGTAACAGAATTTGGGCGTCTGAAATATGTGCATGTTACAGTTGATACGTTTTCAAAATTCATTTGGGCCACTGCTTTACCTGGAGAGCGAACTCTTCATGTAAAGAAGCATCTCACAGCTTGTTTTTCTGTTATGGGGGTCCCAGAACATATTAAGACAGACAATGGCCCAGCTTACACAAGTCAGAGCGTTTCTCGATTTTTTGGCTACTTGAGGGGTAAAACACAGCACTGGACTCCTGCATTCTCCAACTGGTCAAGCTATTATTGAAAGAACACACAGAGTACTAAAGGACTATCTTGCCAAGCAAAAGGCTACAGAGGAATTAGACCCTGTACAGCGACTACACAAGGCTCTTTTTACTTTGAATTATCTGTGCTTAACAGAAGGCAGGGAGGAGCCGCCTGTGGTCATACATCATACAACAGGTGAAGGACCATTGTGGGTACCAGCGCGATTTACCCGAGCTGCACGACAACCGAGAGAAGCCGACAAGAACGAAGAAGACATCTGTGCCTCAGCAAATTAGCGGCCCTGCTGGCCTTTTAGACAGTGTGTGTGAAGTTTGAGAGAAAGATACCTTGTAATATTAAGATGAGCACTAATCAAAAGATTGGCAATCGTTTGAGCCCGAAAGGGTACCATTTGTGTATAACAAGTCTGTTCCTACAGTAGGTGACGAGCGTCATAGCCATACATCGCATTAACCCTCAAGTAAACATGTGGGTCACATGGGCAAATGAGACGGGACAGCACTCTTTTTGTTTGGCAATGGCATCAGCTGCAGATCCATTTTGCACTTGTTTAATTGGAATACCCCAATTTAATGCAGAGGATTTTAAGAGTCATAGCACTGGAAACTGTAGCAAAAGTCAGTCAGTAGCACAGTGTGCTGCGCAATTAATTAATATGGCAAACGTCTCGTTGCCCTGGGACCCGCAAGAGCTAGATCTGCTGGGATCAATGCCCATTGACAACTCTACCAAAAACGTAACGCAAACTTGTTTTGTATTTGGCGGTTCGTTATTTGCTGGCACAAACGTATAAACCTCAGAGTTGGTCTCAGTGGACCAACGTAACAAGCCGCTCTACGATATATGGCTATATGAATGCAGGAGATTTTTGTGGTACCAGCCGCACCGAAAGTCAAAACCAAGGCCTTGGCGCCTTAGGAGCAGAAACAAAAGGCAGTAAGCAATCTATATGGGTAAACAATACTGCTAAAGCCTTACCCCCTGGAGTGTTTTTAATTTGTGGCGACCGAGCTTGGCAAGGCCTGCCAAAAAATGCAATAGGAGGACCGTGCTATTTAGGTAAGCTCACCTTATTTGCACCTACCATTAGGACTTGGAGGAACCTTACAAGAAACCACCCTCGGAGCAAGCGAGCAATAACGCGGTTGACTCCGAGTGCAATGATAATGTGGAACTTTTGGGAACACCTGCAAGGGTAGTGTTGTCTCTCCTCCTCCCGGGTGGTGCAGCAGGGAACGCTTTGAACAATTTAAATAAGCTTGCTTGTTGGACGCAAAAGCAGTTTAACACAACTGCTGATGTAATCACGCAATTATTAGCTGATCAGAGTAGCTTGCGCCATGCTGTTTTACAAATTAGAGCTGCCATTGATTTTTTGTTATTAGCCCAAGGACATGGCTGTGAAGATTTTGAAGGAATGTGTTGTATGAACTTCACTGATCATTCTGAATCCATTCACAAGGCACTGTCGCTGATGAAACAACGCATGTCTCATATTACAGTGTCAACATCTCCATTTGATGAGTGGCTAGCCAGCTTGGGCCTTGGTGGATGGCTGGGAAACTTAAGGAAGGAGTTCGTTTGATTATTTATGGATTGATATTTGTTTTAGCAGCATGTATATGTGTGTCATGCATAAAAAAGGGTTTAGAAAAGATAGTAAGTCAGGCCTGGCTTGTCCAAAAACAAAAAGGGGGAATTGTGGGAGATTTCATGGAAAATGGGGGACATTTCTTTGAGCCTGATTATTTAGAGTTAGCATAAGTAGGCCGCAGTTAGCATGAGCGGGCCAGAGTACGTGACAGCTGCAGTATGAACGGACTTTGAACCACCAGAAAAACAATGGACATGAGGAACTTGGACAGTGGAGCAATTAATAAACAAGATAACAGAACTGCAGAGGCAAGAAGGAGCTGCAAGAGCTTTAACGCAATTAAGAAAGCTGTCATTTCGGCTTAGAGCATTTAGCTGCGGGATGGGGACTTAGGAGTTGGTTTGTATCTTTGTTAAAAATCGGGGTTTCTTTTATTCTTGTGTATTTTATTAGGTATAATGTTGCTTTTACTGTGTTTAATTAATTGTGTTCATAGATCTTGTAGGTTACCTTGATCAACATAACAGGTCAAGATTCTCTGTGCATTGCAACCGCATCACAAGGCCCATGAACCAATAGACAGGGTGGCTATGACTCGTGCAGCGCGCCTGGCCAGCAAGCGCATGCATCATAGGCTCCCCATGTTGCAACCGAGGCAGATTTTGGCACCCGCTGGCCACGTGTGCTGAAATCCGTTCCTCTGCAGATGTATAAATACCAGGATTTTCCGAAGAGCATCGGGCTGGTGTATGGCAAGGCCATCGTTGCCTACGTGGGGACGCCCACATAAAGCTGGCACCTACCGATTGCTGGGCTGAGTTTGCGGCGCAAGACAGCACAAGAATGTATGGATGGTCCATCTTCCTCACAGTCCTCGGTTGGATGTAGTCACGGATACTTCCGCAAGCCAAAGAAACATCTGGGTGACCCTGGCTGACGTGACCGGACAAGATTGCTTATGCCTCCGTACAGCAGCACCAAGCAATCCCTTTTTCACAGGTTTAATAGGGGGTTCCACTGGCATCAACGAAGTTTAAGAACTTATTGATGGAGACAATTGATGAAAAACAAAAAAGGGGGAATTGTTGCGGACACATATTTAGCTAACGGTCACAAAAGCATTCCAGACGCCTTTAGAAGGCCTTGAACAGAATAAACAAGAAGACAAAAAAAAAGAAAGATGCCAATTAGAAGAACACAGGTGCACATTCCAAGATAAAGGGATCTTGGCACAAAGAACCTTAATTCGGCAGTTTATCTTGACCAATTAGACTGAGACAAGTTTCGCATGTTTTATTTAGTATAACCAATTGTGTCCTATGTTTATGCGCGTGTACAGAGTTAGTATAACCAATTGTGTCCTATGTTTATGCGCGTGGACAGAGTTAGTATAACCAATTATATTTTAGCTTATGGCACGTGGATAGCTGATGTTTATAAGCACGCTATTTGGGCAATAAAGGGAGAACAACTTTAACTGTATCGGTGTCCGGTTGTTACTCGGCTCACGTCTCCAGATGGTTCCCTGCAACAGAGGAGGAATGGCTTTTTAAGCAAATACCTCTTCCGTTTGGTGGAGGTGGGGTGGTGACATGGTGTTATCTTCGTGGGGAGCTTATTTTGAAGTTACCTCCTTGCAGTGTTTGCTCCAGTAAAAGGCAGTATCATTTTCGCAAAAGAGAAATTGGAGATACCTGTTTAGTACTTGGTGGTGAGTGCTGTGGTGTGGAAAATACTGGCCTGGAAGGTGGGATTTGCTTCAGGGTGAGAATTGGTCATAGATGGTCAGAGGTGGATTTGGTTATTGGGGAGGCTGTTTCCTCAAGGCTGAAGATGACTAGGAGCAAGTTTTCTTAACGGAGATTCAAGAATACAAATGGGTGTTTTGATGCTGCTTCAGTTTTGGAGAAGCAGTATTAGCTAAAAAGCTATTCTAGATCAGTGACAGAAGGAAAACAGTAACAAAGGACTAAATAAAAGAAACACCATGTAACAGGTGACAGTAAAGTGGGATAGAGAAGAAACAGTTTACACCAAGCACAACGAAATACAGAACCCCAACAGCTGAATGACAAAATTTGAATGAGAATGACTATACCAGGCATAAAAGAAGCCCAAGCAATGGAGCAGGCCATGTGCCAGGGCAAGCCAGAGCCTCTATGGAGGATATGAGAGCCGTAAGTTGTGGCTCTTGGCATGTGTTTTGGATTTGTGTGATGGGGTTTTTTGGTAGTGGGGGAGGGGCCGCAGGGGAGGCTCCTGTGAGAAGCTGCTAGAAGCTTCCCCGGCTCTTGGGTCAGACCCACCTCTGGCCAAGGCCGACCCAATCAGTGACGGTGGTAGCACCTCTGGGATAACATATTTAAGAAGGGGAACCTGCAGTGAGTGAGGAGATGATTGGAATGTGAGGGGAACACCTATGCAGATACCAAGGTCAGTGAAGAAGGAGGGGGAGGAGGTGCGCCAGAGGAGGTGATGCCCCTGCAGCCTGTGGTGAGACGGCAGGCTGTCCCCCTGCAGCCCATGGAGGTGAACAGTGGAGCAGATGCCCACCTGCAGCCTAGTGGGATGAGGAGAAAATATAAAGAAAAGCTCATGGGTCTAGACAAGGACAGGGAGGGATCACTTACCACTTATGGTCACAGGCAAAAGACAGGCTCAACTTGGGGAAAAAACAAAATCAATTTAATTTACTACCAATCAAATCATAACAAGGATATTAGGAAGTAAAACCAAATCTTAAAACACCTTCCCCCACCCCTCCCTCCTTCCTGGCTCAACTCCACTCCCAGTTTTCTCTACCTCCTCCCCCCGGTGGCGCAGGGAGACTGGAAATGGGGGTTGGGGTCAGTTCATCACACATTGTCTCTGCTGCTCCTTCCTCCTCAGGGGGAGGACTCCTCACTCTTCCCTTGCTCCAGCGTGGTGTCCCTCCCATGGGAGACAGTCCTTCACATACTTCTCCAACATAAGTCCTTCCCACAGGCTGCAGTCCTTCATGAACTTCCCTGGCATGGGTCCCTTCCGCGGGCCGATCTTCAGTCACAGACTGCTCCAGCGCGGGCTTTCCCATGGAGTCACAGCCATCTTTGGGGGCATCCAACTGCTCTGGCATGGGGTCCTCCACGGGCTGCAGGTGGGCATCTGCTCCACTGTTCACCTCCATGGGCTGCAGGGGGACAGCCTGCCGTCTCACCACAGGCTGCAGGGGCATCACCTCCTCTGGCGCACCTCCTCCCCCTCCTTCTTCACTGACCTTGGTATCTGCATAGGTGTTCCCCTCACATTCCAATCATCTCCTCACTCACTGCAGGTTCCCCTTCTTAAATATGTTATCCCAGAGGTGCTACCACCGTCACTGATTGGGTCGGCCTTGGCCAGAGGTGGGTCTGACCCAAGAGCCGGGGAAGCTTCTAGCAGCTTCTCACAGGAGCCTCCCCTGCGGCCCCTCCCCCACTACCAAAAAACCCCATCACACAAATCCAAAACACATGCCAAGAGCCACAACTTACGGCTCTCATATCCTCCATAGAGGCTCTGGCTTGCCCTGGCACATGGCCTGCTCCATTGCTTGGGCTTCTTTTATGCCTGGTATAGTCATTCTCATTCAAATTTTGTCATTCAGCTGTTGGGGTTCTGTATTTCGTTGTGCTTGGTGTAAACTGTTTCTTCTCTATCCCACTTTACTGTCACCTGTTACATGGTGTTTCTTTTATTTAGTCCTTTGTTACTGTTTTCCTTCTGTCACTGATCTAGAATAGCTTTTTAGCTAATACTGCTTCTCCAAAACTGAAGCAGCATCAAAACACCCATTTGTATTCTTGAATCTCCGTTAAGAAAACTTGCTCCTAGTCATCTTCAGCCTTGAGGAAACAGCCTCCCCAATAACCAAATCCACCTCTGACCATCTATGACCAATTCTCACCCTGAAGCAAATCCCACCTTCCAGGCCAGTATTTTCCACACCACAGCACTCACCACCAAGTACTAAACAGGTATCTCCAATTTCTCTTTTGCGAAAATGATACTGCCTTTTACTGGAGCAAACACTGCAAGGAGGTAACTTCAAAATAAGCTCCCCACGAAGATAACACCATGTCACCACCCCACCTCCACCAAACGGAAGAGGTATTTGCTTAAAAAGCCATTCCTCCTCTGTTGCAGGGAACCATCTGGAGACGTGAGCCGAGTAACAACCGGACACCGATACAGTTAAAGTTGTTCTCCCTTTATTGCCCAAATAGCGTGCTTATAAACATCAGCTATCCACGTGCCATAAGCTAAAATATAATTGGTTATACTAACTCTGTCCACGCGCATAAACATAGGACACAATTGGTTATACTAACTCTGTACACGCGCATAAACATAGGACACAATTGGTTATACTAAATAAAACATGCGAAACTTGTCTCAGTCTAATTGGTCAAGATAAACTGCCGAATTAAGGTTCTTTGTGCCAAGATCCCTTTATCTTGGAATGTGCACCTGTGTTCTTCTAATTGGCATCTTTCTTTTTTTTTGTCTTCTTGTTTATTCTGTTCAAGGCCTTCTAAAGGCGTCTGGAATGCTTTTGTGACCGTTAGCTAAATATGTGTCCGCAACAATTCCCCCTTTTTTGTTTTTCATCAATTGTCTCCATCAATAAGTTCTTAAACTTCGTTGATGCCAGTGGAACCCCCTATTAAACCTGTGAAAAAGGGATTGCTTGGTGCTGCTGTACGGAGGCATAAGCAATCTTGTCCGGTCACGTCAGCCAGGGTCACCCAGATGTTTCTTTGGCTTGCGGAAGTATCCGTGACTACATCCAACCGAGGACTGTGAGGAAGATGGACCATCCATACATTCTTGTGCTGTCTTGCGCCGCAAACTCAGCCCAGCAATCGGTAGGTGCCAGCTTTATGTGGGCGTCCCCACGTAGGCAACGATGGCCTTGCCATACACCAGCCCGATGCTCTTCGGAAAATCCTGGTATTTATACATCTGCAGAGGAACGGATTTCAGCACACGTGGCCAGCGGGTGCCAAAATCTGCCTCGGTTGCAACATGGGGAGCCTATGATGCATGCGCTTGCTGGCCAGGCGCGCTGCACGAGTCATAGCCACCCTGTCTATTGGTTCATGGGCCTTGTGATGCGGTTGCAATGCACAGAGAATCTTGACCTGTTATGTTGATCAAGGTAACCTACAAGATCTATGAACACAATTAATTAAACACAGTAAAAGCAACATTATACCTAATAAAATACACAAGAATAAAAGAAACCCCGATTTTTAACAAAGATACAAACCAACTCCTAAGTCCCCATCCCGCAGCTAAATGCTCTAAGCCGAAATGACAGCTTTCTTAATTGCGTTAAAGCTCTTGCAGCTCCTTCTTGCCTCTGCAGTTCTGTTATCTTGTTTATTAATTGCTCCACTGTCCAAGTTCCTCATGTCCATTGTTTTTCTGGTGGTTCAAAGTCCGTTCATACTGCAGCTGTCACGTACTCTGGCCCGCTCATGCTAACTGCGGCCTACTTATGCTAACTCTAAATAATCAGGCTCAAAGAAATGTCCCCCATTTTCCATGAAATCTCCCACAATTCCCCCTTTTTGTTTTTGGACAAGCCAGGCCTGACTTACTATCTTTTCTAAACCCTTTTTTATGCATGACACACATATACATGCTGCTAAAACAAATATCAATCCATAAATAATCAAACGAACTCCTTCCTTAAATAAGTTTCCCAGCCATCCACCAAGGCCCAAGCTGGCTAGCCACTCATCAAATGGAGATGTTGACACTGTAATATGAGACATGCGTTGTTTCATCAGCGACAGTGCCTTGTGAATGGATTCAGAATGATCAGTGAAGTTCATACAACACATTCCTTCAAAATCTTCACAGCCATGTCCTTGGGCTAATAACAAAAAATCAATGGCAGCTCTAATTTGTAAAACAGCATGGCGCAAGCTACTCTGATCAGCTAATAATTGCGTGATTACATCAGCAGTTGTGTTAAACTGCTTTTGCGTCCAACAAGCAAGCTTATTTAAATTGTTCAAAGCGTTCCCTGCTGCACCACCCGGGAGGAGGAGAGACAACACTACCCTTGCAGGTGTTCCCAAAAGTTCCACATTATCATTGCACTCGGAGTCAACCGCGTTATTGCTCGCTTGCTCCGAGGGTGGTTTCTTGTAAGGTTCCTCCAAGTCCTAATGGTAGGTGCAAATAAGGTGAGCTTACCTAAATAGCACGGTCCTCCTATTGCATTTTTTGGCAGGCCTTGCCAAGCTCGGTCGCCACAAATTAAAAACACTCCAGGTGGTAAGGCTTTAGCAGTATTGTTTACCCATATAGATTGCTTACTGCCTTTTGTTTCTGCTCCTAAGGCGCCAAGGCCTTGGTTTTGACTTTCGGTGCGGCTGGTACCACAAAAATCTCCTGCATTCATATAGCCATATATCGTAGAGCGGCTTGTTACATTGGTCCACTGAGACCAACTCTGAGGTTTATACATGTTTGTGCCAGCAAATAACGAACCGCCAAATACAAAACAAGTTTGCGTTACGTTTTTGGTAGAGTTGTCAATGGGCATTGATCCCAGCAGATCTAGCTCTTGCGGGTCCCAGGGCAACGAGACGTTTGCCATATTAATTAATTGCGCAGCACACTGTGCTACTGACTGACTTTTGCTACAGTTTCCAGTGCTATGACTCTTAAAATCCTCTGCATTAAATTGGGGTATTCCAATTAAACAAGTGCAAAATGGATCTGCAGCTGATGCCATTGCCAAACAAAAAGAGTGCTGTCCCGTCTCATTTGCCCATGTGACCCACATGTTTACTTGAGGGTTAATGCGATGTATGGCTATGACGCTCGTCACCTACTGTAGGAACAGACTTGTTATACACAAATGGTACCCTTTCGGGCTCAAACGATTGCCAATCTTTTGATTAGTGCTCATCTTAATATTACAAGGTATCTTTCTCTCAAACTTCACACACACTGTCTAAAAGGCCAGCAGGGCCGCTAATTTGCTGAGGCACAGATGTCTTCTTCGTTCTTGTCGGCTTCTCTCGGTTGTCGTGCAGCTCGGGTAAATCGCGCTGGTACCCACAATGGTCCTTCACCTGTTGTATGATGTATGACCACAGGCGGCTCCTCCCTGCCTTCTGTTAAGCACAGATAATTCAAAGTAAAAAGAGCCTTGTGTAGTCGCTGTACAGGGTCTAATTCCTCTGTAGCCTTTTGCTTGGCAAGATAGTCCTTTAGTACTCTGTGTGTTCTTTCAATAATAGCTTGACCAGTTGGAGAATGCAGGAGTCCAGTGCTGTGTTTTACCCCTCAAGTAGCCAAAAAATCGAGAAACGCTCTGACTTGTGTAAGCTGGGCCATTGTCTGTCTTAATATGTTCTGGGACCCCCATAACAGAAAAACAAGCTGTGAGATGCTTCTTTACATGAAGAGTTCGCTCTCCAGGTAAAGCAGTGGCCCAAATGAATTTTGAAAACGTATCAACTGTAACATGCACATATTTCAGACGCCCAAATTCTGTTACATGGGTAACGTCCATCTGCCACAGTTCAAGGGCTCGCAAGCCTTTTGGGTTGACTCCCAAACCGAGGCCTGGGCCATGATGGCTGCACTGGGGGCATGTTCGAACAATTCCTTGGGCCTCCGCATGTGTAAGTCTAAATTGTTTTCGCAATGCATGGGCATTCTGATGAAAGTTTGCATGACTATTCCGTGCCTGTTTAAACTGATTCAAGGGAGGCATGTATGTGATCCAACTGACTGCAGCATCTGCTCTGGCGTTTCCTTCCCCTAGGCCAACGTCCCACATATGACTTCTAATGTGGATGACACAATACTGATGTTGCCTTGTGTTAATGGTGCGCCGCAATTCTTGAAACAAACTTCCTAGCCGAGGGTTGGCAGTACGCTTCAGTAGGGCGTCCTCTATGCGGCGCACTACTCCGATGACATACAACGAATCAGACACCACATTCAAAGGTTCATCAGTCCATTTTAAGAAGGTCCAACAGGCCGCCTTGAGCTCTAAGGTCTGCAGGCTATCTTGCCCGTCTCCTTGCAGCACGTGCGTCTGCCATTTTCCATCCTCCTGCCACACACAAGCTGCTTTCCGTGATTTTTTCCCTGCATTCAATATATCATTCATATAGTGATAGATCAGAAATTGAGCAAATCTTTCTCTGATTGGTTTCAAAGCCCAAGCAACAAAATGTTGACACATGGTAGAGAGTTTTTCATTCCCTGTGGTAAAACTGTCCATTGATACCGTTGTGCAGGCTCTGCCTTATTTATTGATGGTACTGTAAAAGCAAACTTCTCTTGATCTTCAGGATGTAACGGTATAGTAAAAAAAAAACAATCTTTCAGATCAATAATCAAAATGTTCCAATCTACTGGAATCATTACCGGGGAGGGCAATCCAGGTTGTAAGGCTCCCATATCATGCATTACTGCATTGATCGCATGCAGATCGTGCAACAAACGCCATTTCCCATTTTTCTTTGGGATGGTAAAAATTGGGGTATTCCATGGGCTAGTAGAGGGAACTATATGTCCTGCCTCTAGCTGCTCTTGTACTAACTCTTGAATCTTGGACAGCTTTTCTGCATTGAGTGGCCATTGATCAACCCATACCGGTGTTTCAGTTTTCCATCTCAGTTTTAGGATTGGCAGTCCTTCAATGGCCGCGATTAAAAACCCTGAGTTGTCAGCCTCGCACCCAGTTGACTCAAGATGTCTCGCCCAATCAATGCGATGGGAACGTTCAAAACGTATGGTCGTGTTTTCACCTCAGAGCTGTCAGAAAAGCAGAAATTTAAATGCTCTTTGCTCACACTAGTGGATTGCATCCCACCAATTCCATAAATCCCTTCAGTGGTGTGTATTAGCTGCCATTCATTAGGCCATTTACTTCTGGGAATTACGGTAACATCTGCTCGCGTATCAATGATCATTTTTAAAACAATGGTTTCGTTTTTTGGTCCCATAATTCTCACTGTCTCCTCTGGTTTTGACTTTTGAATATTTAAGGCCAATAGCACTGCAGGTGAACCAGAGGATCCAAAACCTGCATCTCCTCGCAAAAGTTTGCCAGATTTTGGTACTCGGGATTCAAACGGAACTAACTGCGCTATGCGTGCACCTTTCACAATATTCACGGGTAGCGTTATTGTTTGGACCATGATCATGATCACACCAGTGTAATCAGCATCAATTACTCCTGGTAAGACAAAAATCCCCTGTCGAGATGTTGACGATCGCCCCAACAATATCGCACATAATCCATGACCAAGAGGTCCTTTCATGTTTAGATGGAATGCAATGCACCTTTGTGTCCAACAAAGTTACTTCTACTGCTGTTGCCACGTCCACTCCGGCACTTCCTGCTGTGGCGGAGGGGACGCTGTCCAGACACCCTGTATTTGTGTCATAGTGCGCGGGGATCTCGCGCTCAGTTGGTAGTTTCCCAAAACCCTGCAGCTGACATGGTACTTTGATTTACATTCTCTAGTCATGTGGCCTCTTTTCCCACATCGATCGCGTTGTGTTTCACCAGAGACCTTACCATAAACTTTACATTGCGCCTCCTGACCTTTCCCCGCATTTTGTTTGTAGCAGAGGTCGCACTGCTGTGGCAAATGCAGAAGCAAAAAGAGCAGCTTTCCCTTGTTCACCCAAACGGTCGCAAGCTTCTAACATCTCACTAACAGTAACACCTCGAGGTAACGTGCACAATACTTGCTTTGTTTTCGCATTTGCATTTTCAAACGCCACCTGATCAAGCAACTTAACCTTCATGTTACCATCAAGATCTGCGTGAGATTCCAATGCGGTATGCAGTCTGTCTATAAACTGAGCAAATGGTTCAGATTCTCCCTGCCGAATATTAACATAGGAAGGAGAAACCTTTCCTTGCTCGGGTATGCTTTGGAGAGCTTTAAATGCCAATTCCTGTGATGATTGCATTAAAACTTGAGTATCAAATTGAGCTTGCCAAGCGGCGTTTGAAAATGGTCCAGAACCCATCAGCATTTGAGCAGTACATTGAAATAAGGGATCATTTTGTTGACGTCCCCTATTTCCTGCCTCTGCATCATCGCAGAGTTCCTGCCACCTATGGAAAAAAATATAACTGTTGTGACGGCGACAACAAGGTTTTAGCAAGCATTCACGAGTCATGTGGAGTTAAGGTTGACCCAGAAAATATATGGGACAAAACTGCCTGCGTAAAAGGAGATTTTAAACCATACTGAGCAATTGCAACCTTTGTTTCTTTTATGATTTTCCAATCAAATGGAACCCATTGATTAGGTCCACCCCCAGCCCCAGCAATAACCGGAAACGCTGTGGGAGCTGCTGTGATTTCTCCCTCAATTAAGGCATCACGAATAATTCCCCGCCATTTATTCTGGGAGTCCGTTGTTTCTGGAAAGGTGGGGATTGGTTCCCTGGGAGGTGGAGAAGGCAGAGGTATAGGTGTAGGACAAGGAGGGGACAGAGGTAAAAAAGGGTTTGAAGGAAGGGGGGGGGGGGGGAGGGTGCATCAAAGGATACGGCTGGCAGTCTTTCTCGCTTCACAGCAGCCTCCAGCTGTGCCAGCTTTTCTATTACTGACTGCAACTGCTGCAAAGTGAGCTCCGGCCCCTCTTCATGCTCTTGAGGCGACCCAGGCGTAGATGGAGGCAATGGAGGGTATATGCTAGGTATAATTTGTTCATGTTGAGCGGCAATATCTGGGGGCTGTTTTCTCGTAGGCGGATTTTTACTCGCTTCCTGATTCTGTAGGGTTTCCTTTAAGCATACGGTTAGGGAGGCTTGGGAACTGTCAGATGGCTGATTAATATCGGCAGTCCCAGGGAGTGGAGCAGAAGCCAAGGGCACAGGAGCAGGTGGACAAGCTCCAGGGAAGCCAAAAGTCTCTCTCGCTGCATTATGTTTTTCTCCCCGCGTTTCTCCTTCGCTTGCGGTGGGAGAGAGAGCAGCAAAAGCAGACGCAGATGCTTTACGATCTGCTTTCATTTCTTGCAGAGTTGTCTTAATTACTTTCCATAAAGTTGCAAGACCTTTAACTTCTTTAGACCCGTCACTAATTTCATCCCATAGGGAGGTTCCGATAGCTTCCCAGGTACTAAGCTCAAAAGCTGTACCCACACTAATTAAAAGGTTTCTGTCCTTGCTCCATTGTAAAAGCCGCTTTAAACAAGCTTCATCATATTTTATGCCTCTCTTTGAGAGTATATGTTGGAGGAGCTTAACTACTGCTTCTTCTTCTTTGGAAAGCGTAGACCCCATCTCCTCCCCCAACCTCTCGCCATTCTTGCTGGCTGAAGAAAAGCGGAGCTGACTGGCACCGTCCCTTCTCTCGGGCCCACTTAACAAGGGCTTGAATCCCTTTAATATCTGCCTCGAGCCCTCTCATTGAGAGGATACTTGCGAGGAGCCGAACCGCCGCCTCGTCTTCCATGACGGTTCTTACCTTTGCAGAGGGTCGCTCAGCTGCGCGAACTCCAGGCTCCGACGCTTTACTTTCGGCTCGTGCCCACCTCTGCTTCTCACGTCCCCAGCCTCCCGGTATCACTGTTCTGCGATGCTTTGGAGGTTTCAGCAAGCTGCCAGGTCCAGCCTCCCGGTATCACTGTTCTGCGATGCTTTGGAGGTTTCAGCAAACTGTCAGGTCCCTGTTCGGGCGCCACTAGTTGCAGGGAACCATCGGGAGATGTGAGCTGAGTAACAACCGGACACCGATACGGTTAAAGTTGTTCTCCCTTTATTGCCCAAATAGCGTGCTTATATACCTTGTCAAGCTAAACATCAGCTATCCACGCGCCATAAGCTAAAATATAATTGGTTATACTAACTCTCTACACGCGCATAAACATAGGACACAATTGGTTATACTAACTCTGTACACGCGCATAAACATAGGACACAATTGGTTATACTAACTAAAACATGCAAAACTTGTCTCAGCCTAATTGGTCAAGATAAACTGCCGAATTAAGGTTCTTAGTGCCAAGATCCCTTTATCTTGGAATGTGCACCTGTGTTCTTCTAATTGGCATCTTTCTTTTTTTTTGTCTTCTTGTTTATTCTGTTCAAGGCCTTCTAAAGGCGTCTGGAATGCTTTTGCGACCGTTAGCTAAATATGTGTCCGCAACACTCCTCCTCTCTAGTTCAATGGGGAGGCCTACCGTAGGCCGTACCTGCTTGGTGTTGATGTGATAGACCGAGAGCTGCTGCAAGGCTGCAGACACAGTGTCGCCATCCCCAGAGTGTCGTGGTTTAACCCCAGCCAGCAACTAAACACCACGCAGCCGCTCACTCAATCCCCCCCACCCAGTGGGATGGGGGAGAAAATCGGGAAAAGAAGCAAAACCCGTGGGTTGAGATAAGAACGGTTTAATAGAACAGAAAAGAAGAAACTAATAATGATAATGATAACACTAATAAAATGACAACAGCAATAATGAAAGGATTGGAATGTACAAATGATGCGCAGTGCAATTGCTCACCACCCGCCGACCGACACCCAGCCAGTCCCCGAGCGGCGAATCCCTGCCCCCCACTTCCCCGTTCCTATACTGGATGGGACGTCACATGGTATGGAATACCCCGTTGGCCAGTTTGGGTCAGGTGCCCTGGCTGTGTCCTGTGCCAACTTCTTGTGCCCCTCCAGCTTTCTCACTGGCTGGGCATGAGAAGCTGAAAAATCCTTGACATTAGTCTAAACACTACTGAGCAACAACTGAAAACATCAGTGTGTTATCAACATTCTTCGCTCTGAACTCAAAACATAGCACTGTACCAGCTACTAGGAAGACAGTTAACTCTATCCCAGCTGAAACCAGGACACCAGAGAAAAGCTCAGCCATCACCTCCGCGATGTTACTGTAGGGAGTGGGCACACCCAGCAGCAGGGCCACAGTGGGCACCAGGTTCACCTGGGGAATGGCCTCAGGCTCCTGGAGAGACAGGGGAGGAACTGGAAATTCAGAAAGAACACAACAGTGTGGCTTTTCACTCGGGCTAGAGGACAGTGGGGGAGGCATCCCTGTTCAGAGGAGAATCTGGGAAAGCCAGAAGGGGAAAAAACACAGGGGAAGGCAGAGGCACAGCTCAGCCCTCCCTGAGTGCCCTGTGGAGGGGAGGATGCCTGCTGGGAGCTGCAGGTCCTTAGGTCTGGCCCTGGCTGTCTAACAGCTTGCCTGGCCCCACTCAAACACCCCTCACAGCTGGAGGGGCCTGAACATGGGTCCCTAACACTTCAGTCACCTGCATCCTGTGTCAGCCTTTCCACTGTTCTCTTGGGAAAGGTGACAAGACTCCCAGGCCCTCTCAATCTAAACAACAGTTACTCTCTGTAACCCCAGGATGCAGTTTTCATCCTGGATACCACTTCAGGCAGTGGCAGCTAAGGATCAGTTTCTTCTCACCTCAGGAGGGCCAGTGCCAAATAGGGGTGTTTTGCTGTACACAAACAGCGCTGCATTCATTTCCTTCTCACTGTTGCTGCCATGGTCTCCGGTCTCTGTCATGCCATGGTCCCCAGCCACCAGAAGAAGGGTGTCATCCCTGCAGCTCCTCCCCTGCTACCAAAACCCCACCACACAAACCCCAAACACCTTTTTAGACATGGGTGCAATGTTTCCCTTTTTCTAGTCACTGGGGACTTCACCTGACTGCCATGACTTTTCAAATATCATGGAGAGTGGCTTGGCAACTACATCAGCCAATTCCCTCGGGACTCTGGGATGCATCTTGTCAGGTCCCATAGACTTATGTATGTTCAGGTTCCTCAGGTGGTCTTGAACCTGATCTTCTCTTACAGTGGAAGGTCCATCCACTCAAGAGGTGTGGGGAGAGAGGTTGCCAGTGAAGACTGAGGCAAAAAAGTTGTTGAGTACCTCGGCCTTCTCCTCATTCATTGTTACCAGTTTGCCAGTTGCGTTCATTGGGGGAGTACACTTTCTTTGACCTTCCTTTTCTGGCTGACATACCTGTAGAAGCCCTTATTATTCTTTGTGTCCCTTGCCAAGTTCTGCTCCAGCCGCGCCTTGGCCTTCCTGACCCCATTCCTACACAACCGGGCAGCATCCTTATAGTCTTCCCAGGTTACCTGTCCCTGCCTCCACTGCCTGTGCATTTCCTTCTTGCCCTTTAGTTTGACCAGCAGGTCTTGACTCATGCATGCTGGTCTCTTGCCTTCCTTTCCTGATTTCTTACACCTGGGGATTGAGAACTCTAGCACTCTATGGAAAGCATCCTTAAAGATCTGCCAGCTCTGTTCTGCTCCCTTGTCCCTGAGGGCAGTTTCCCAGGGGGTTCTATTGACTAACTCCTTGAACAGCTGGAAGTTTGCTTTCCTAAAATTCAGGGTCCTGACTTTACTCTTTGCCTGACCCATATCCCTCAGGACTGCGAACTCCACCAGTGCATGATCACTGCAGCCCAGGCTGCCTCCAATCTTGACATCACCAATTAGCTCACTTGCATTGGTGACCATCAGGTTCAGTATCACATCCCCTCTGGTAGGGCTGTCTATTATCTGGCTTAAGAAGTTATCCTCAATGCACTCCAGAAGTCTTCTGGGTTGCCTAGAGCTCGCTGTGCTACTTTTCCAGCAGATGTTGGGGTGGTTGAAGTCCCCAGCAGGATGAGAGCCTGTGAGCACAATGCCTCCTGCAGCTGGAGTAAGAAGGTGTCCTGGTTTCAGCTGGGATAGTTAATGTTCTTTCTAGTAGCTGGTATAGTGCTATGTTTTGGATTTAGTATGAGAAGAATGTTGATAACACACTGATGTTTTCAGTTGTTGCTAAGTAGTGTTTAGACTAAGTCAAGGATTTTTCAGCTTCTCATGCCCTGCCAGCAAGAAGACTGGAGGGGCGCAAGAAGTTGGGAGGGGACACAGCCAGGGCAGCTGACCCAAACTGGCCAACAGGGTATTCCATACCATGTGATGTCACATCTAGTATATAAACTGGGGGGAGTGGGGCTGGGGGGATTGCCGCTCGGGGACTAACTGGGCATCTGTCAGCAGGTGGTGAGCAATTGCATTGTGCATCACTTGTATG
Source organism: Harpia harpyja (assembly GCF_026419915.1). NCBI lineage: Eukaryota > Metazoa > Chordata > Aves > Accipitriformes > Accipitridae > Harpia > Harpia harpyja. Next base: position 22,724,834 of record NC_068968.1, on the reverse strand, counting down.
TTCCAATCCTTTTATTATTATTGTCATTTTATTATTATTATTATTTTCTTCCTTTCTGTTCTATTAAACTGTTCTTATCTCAACCCATGAGTTTTACTTTTTTTTGATTCTCTCCCTGTCCTGGTTTCAGCTGGGATAGAGTTAACTGTCTTCCTAGTAGCTGGTACAGTGCTATGTTTTGAGTTCAGAGCGAAGAATGTTGATAACACTGATGTTTTCAGTTGTTGCTCAGTAGTGTTTAGACTAATGTCAAGGATTTTTCAGCTTCTCATGCCCAGCCAGTGAGAAAGCTGGAGGGGCACAAGAAGTTGGCACAGGACACAGCCAGGGCACCTGACCCAAACTGGCCAACGGTGTATTCCATACCATGTGACGTCCCATCCAGTACAGAAACGGGGAAGTGGGGGGGCAGGGATTCGCCGCTCGGGGGACTGGCTGGGTGTCGGTCGGCGGGTGGTGAGCAATTGCACTGCGTATCATTTGTACATTCCAATCCTTTCATTATTGCTGTTGTCATTTTATTAGTGTTATCATTATCATTATTAGTTTCTTCTTTTCTGTTCTATTAAACCGTTCTTATCTCAACCCACGGGTTTTGCTTCTTCTCCCGATTTTCTCCCCCATCCCACTGGGTGGGGGGGAGTGAGTGAGCGGCTGCGTGGTGTTTAGTTGCTGGCTGGGGTTAAACCACGACAGTCCTTTTTGGCGCCCAACGTGGGGCACGAAGGGTTGAGATAACGACAAACCTGACCAGAGCTTGTTAAAACAAATTTGTTATAAGCATTCATTATATCGGTCTAATAGTTGCTGGTCATTATGTTGATTTATGTGTTCTTAGAGTTGTTGCTCTGGTTTTTAAAGTTCTGTTATGTATCACCTCGCTTGCTGTATGTAGTCCCTCTTCTGCTGCTTATCATCCGTGGGAGGTGGATTAAGGTTTTCGCTTTGATGTATTGTATAACACTGGTTTATGGTATGATAAAGTCGTCGGCTGTGGGATTAATCCGGTACTTGCACCCAGCATTGTCACCTTTATACTGTGGAAGCCATCTGTGGGAAACTATTAATAATTATACCATTTACCTTTCCTCCTTGGAAAACCAGTCTATGGGTGGGATACCTTTCTTCCCCTCTCCTTTCTCCTTCAGTCCAGTTACAAAGGTGTTTGAGAATTTTGAAAAATTTGAATACTCTTGGGATGTTGGGACCAGCACGGTCCTAGCCCTACTGCTAGGAATTAGCATGCTTCTGAATGTGGTTCAGCTCTCATTTAAGGTTAAACAACTATTTAAGAAAATCACCCAGAGATCTGCCCCAAGGCTGGATAATTATGAGTGGCAGGGTGTGTGGGGTAGTATGGGCAAGTACCTAGAAAAGTGGGCACCTCCAGTGTTTTGGAAATTCACCCCTGAACAAGTGCAGAATCCAGAAGAACTAGTAAAATATTTGGAAAAGGTATGCTGTCACCCCGGCAGCTCCAGAGAGATACAAATTACTGCAACGTGCTGGGGCCTGGCCCATGCCTATCGAGCCCTGTTCGACACCACTCAGTACCCTCAAGGGGAAGAGAAGGTCTCTGGACCTAACAACAAAACGATGAGCACTGTGGCTATCCAAACCTCAGCGACAGGCACTGCAGCCCCTCCAGCCTCGGCAACGAGCACAGCAGCTACCCAAACCTTGGCAACAGACACTGCGGTTATCCAAGACCCGGCGAGCGGTACTGCAACTGAACCAGTGGACCAACCTGCACCAGTATCAGTTGCCCCCGTACAGAAAAAGAAATATACAAAAAAATCAGTTCGCTTAGCGAAGGATGAAGGCGAACCAGGGTCATCACGGGAACAGGAGGAAGAGGCAGAACCAGAGGTAATAACCCGGTCCCTATCCTTGAGTGAGCTGCGGGATATGCGAAAAGATTTTGGCCGCCGTATAGGTGAGCATATTATCACCTGGCTCCTCCGATGCTGGGACAATGGGGCTAATAGCTTGGAATTAGAAGGTAGGGAAGCCAAGCAGCTGGGATCGCTTGCCAGGGAAGGTGGCATTGACAAGGCAATTGGAAAAGGGACACAAGCCATCAGCCTCTGGAGGCGACTCCTGTCAAGTGTGAAGGAAAGGTACCCCTTTAAGGAAGATGTTATATGTCAATCAAGCAAGTGGACAACCATGGAAAAAGGTATCCAATATCTGAGGGAATTAGCTGTGCTAGAGACAATTCATCATGATCCGGACAACCCACAATTACCCAAAGATCCAGACGAAGTCCAATGCACACGACCCATGTGGCGGAAGTTTGTACGGAGCGCACCATCGTCCTATGCCAACTCACTGGCAATAATGACCTGGAAAGACGAAGAGGCACCGACAGTGGATGAAGTGGCTCGCCAACTCCGTCAATACGAAGAGAATCTCTCCTCCTCCCTACAAGCCTGCATTTCGGCTGTGGAGAAGCTGTCCGAGGATTTCCAGCAATTCAAAGAGGAGATGTCCTGTTGCCCACCTGTAAGGACCAATGTCTCAGCTATTAGGAGTGAGCGCTCCTCTGCCCAAGAGAAAGAATATAGAAGGTACACACCGCGAGGTGCCCTGTGGTTTTACTTATGTGATCATGGAGAGGACATGAGGAAATGGGATGGAAAACCTACCTCGGTCCTAAATGCACGGGTACGTGAGCTGCGAGGAAAAAACACCACAAAAGGGGATTCTACCAGGAAAAATGCCGCTCCGGTTTCCAAACAGAGTAGAAGGGCTGATCTTATTTCTGATCCTCTTGAAGGGACTTCTGAGCCAATTTTACGAGAAGTGAATACTGGATACTCTGACCAGAATTAGAGGGGCCCTGCCTCCAGCCAGGTGGAGGAAAGGGATAACCGGGTCTATTGGACTGTGTGGATTCGATGGCCTGGCACGTTAGACCCACAGGAGTATAAGGCTCTAGTAGACACCGGCGCACAGTGTACTTTAATGCCATCAAGTTATGAAGGGGCAGAACCCATTTCTATTTCTGGTGTGACAGGGGGATCCCAAGAGTTAACTGTATTGGAAGCTGAAGTAAGCCTAACTGGGAATGAATGGCAGAAACACCCCATTGTGACTGGTCCAGAGGCTCCGTGCATCCTTGGCATAGACTATCTCAGGAGAGGGTATTTTAAGGACCCAAAGGGGTATCGATGGGCTTTTGGTATAGCTGCCTTGGAGACGGAGGGCACGGAACAGCTGTCTACCCTGCCTGGTCTCTCTCAAGACCCTTCGATTGTGGGGTTGCTGAGGGTTGAAGAACAACAAGTACCAATTGCTACCACGACGGTGCACCGGCGGCAATATCGCACCAACCGAGACTCTCTGATTCCCATCCACAAGTTGATTCGCCAACTGGAGAGCCAAGGAGTGATCAGCAAAACTCGCTCACCTTTTAATAGTCCCATATGGCCCGTGCGAAAGTCTAATGGGGAGTGGAGACTAACAGTTGACTATCGCGGCCTGAATGAAGTTACGCCACCGCTGAGTGCTGCCGTTCCAGATATGCTAGAACTTCAATACGAACTAGAGTCAAAGGCAGCCAAGTGGTATGCTACAATTGACATTGCTAATGCGTTTTTCTCAATCCCTCTGGCAGCAGAGTGTCGTCCACAATTTGCCTTTACTTGGAGGGGTGTCCAGTACACTTGGAATCGACTGCCCCAGGGGTGGAAACACAGCCCCACCATTTGCCATGGACTAATCCAGACTGCACTGGAAAAAGGTGAAGCTCCGGAACACCTGCAATACATTGATGACATCATCGTATGGGGCAACACGGCAGAAGAAGTCTTTGAGAAAGGGAAGAAAATAATCCAAATCCTTCTGAAAGCCGGTTTTGCCATAAAAGAAGGTAAGGTCAAGGGACCTGCACGGGAGATCCAGTTTTTAGGAATAAAATGGCAAGATGGGCGTCGTCAGATCCCAATGGATGTGATTAACAAAATAGCAGCTATGTCTCCACCAACTAATAAAAAGGAAACACAGGCCTTCTTAGGTGTCGTGGGGTTTTGGAGAATGCATATTCCAAATTACAGTCTGATTGTAAGCCCTCTCTATCAAGTGACCCGAAAGAAGAATGATTTTCAATGGGGCCCTGAGCAACAACAAGCCTTTGAACAAATTAAACGGGAGATTGTTCACGCAGTAGCCCTTGGACCAGTCCGGACAGGACAAGATGTTAAAAATGTGCTCTATACTGCAGCTGGGGAGAATGGCCCTACCTGGAGCCTCTGGCAGAAAGCACCTGGGGAGACCCGAGGCCGACCCCTGGGGTTTTGGAGTCGGGGATACAGAGGATCCGAGGCTCGCTATACTCCAACTGAAAAGGAGATATTGGCAGCATATGAAGGAGTTCAAGCTGCCTCAGAAGTTGTTGGTACTGAAACACAGCTCCTCTTAGCACCCCGACTGCCAGTGCTGGGCTGGATGTTCAAAGGGAGGGTCTCCTCTACACATCACGCGACTGATGCCACGTGGAGTAAGTGGATTGCACTGATCACACAACGGGCTCGCATAGGAAACCCCAGTCGCCCAGGAATTTTGGAAGTGATCACGGACTGGCCAGAAGGCAAAGATTTTGGAATGTCGCCAGAGGAGGAGGTGGCACGTGCTGAAGAGGCCCCATTGTATAATAAACTGCCAGAAAATGAGAGGCAATATGCCCTGTTCACTGACGGATCCTGTCGCATCGTGGGAAAGCATCGGAGGTGGAAAGCTGCCGTATGGAGTCCTACACGACAAGTTGCAGAAACTGCTGAAGGAGAAGGTGAATCGAGTCAGTTTGCAGAGGTGAAAGCCATCCAGCTAGCATTAGATATTGCTGAAAGAGAAAAGTGGCCAGTGCTCTATCTCTATACTGACTCATGGATGGTGGCAAATGCCCTGTGGGGCTGGCTACAGCAATGGAAGCAGAGCAACTGGCAGCGCAGAGGTAAACCCATCTGGGCTGCCGCACTGTGGCAAGATATTGCATCCCGGCTAGAGAATCTGGTTGTAAAAGTACGTCATGTAGATGCTCACATACCCAAGAGTCGGGCCACTGAAGAACATCAAAACAACCAACAGGTGGATCAGGCTGCCAAGATTGAAGTGGCTCAGGTGGACCTGGACTGGCAACATAAGGGTGAGCTATTTATGGCTCGGTGGGCCCATGATGCTTCAGGCCATCAGGGAAGAGATGCAACATATAGATGGGCTCGTGACCGAGGGGTGGACTTGACCATGGACACTATTGCACAGGTTATCCATGAATGTGAAACATGTGCTGCAATTAAGCAAGCCAAGCGGTTAAAGCCCCTGTGGTATGGAGGGCGATGGCTGAAATATAAATATGGAGAAGCCTGGCAGATTGACTATATCACACTCCCACAAACTCGCCAAGGCAAGCGCTATGTGCTCACGATGGTGGAAGCAACCACTGGATGGCTGGAAACATATTCTGTGCCCCATGCCACCGCCCGGAACACTATCCTGGGCCTAGAAAAGCAAGTCTTGTGGCGACATGGCACCCCAGAACGAATTGAGTCAGACAACGGGACTCATTTCCGAAACAACCTCATAGACACCTGGGCCAAAGAGCATGGCATTGAGTGGGTGTATCATATCCCCTATCATGCACCAGCCTCTGGGAAAATTGAGCGATACAATGGACTGTTAAAGACTACATTGAGAGCAATGGGGGGTGGAACTTTCAAACATTGGGATACACATTTAGCAAAAGCCACCTGGTTAGTCAACACCAGAGGATCTGCCAATCGGGGTGGCCCTGCCCAGTCGGAATTTTTACATACTGTAGAAGGGGATAAAGTCCCTGTAGTGCACATAAAAAATATGTTAGGGAAGACAGTCTGGGTTACTCCTGCCTCAGGCAAAGGTAAACCCATTCGTGGGATTGCTTTTGCTCAAGGGCCTGGGTGCACTTGGTGGGTGATGCGAAAAGATGGGGAAGTCCGATGTGTGCCTCAAGGGGATTTAATTTTAGGTGAGAACAGCCAGAATTAAACTGTATATTAGTTGCTATATAACCCTGCTACTGTATATTATCCTTACTATAATTATGTGCTATATCCATAGTACTATAGTAAGAATCACTTAGATCAAGCAAGAAAAGAACTGTGATAAAACTGAGCAAAGCGCAGTAGTGATGGAACCAGAACTGACTCCAGCATGCAACAATCCAACGGTGCACACCATCCTCCTGCTGCGCCAAATGTCACCTGCTTGTCACACTGCACTGAAGCCCAATTCTGCTCTACCGACTGAGAGGACTTTGCACCATCCCTCCTGCCCAGAAAGACTGGTATGACAGATGGAGCCCAGAGTCGGAAACTAAATGAACTCAATGAACATTTTATGAACATGACCCATGAACTAAAGGAATGATATCTCTGTGTGTGTATACATATATATATATATATCATTGCTCATATGTCTTAAAGGGATGGAAAAGTGATGATTGATCAGGATGTAACTAAAGGTATGGGAACTGTGCATGACGTCAATGGTATAGAATAAGGGGTGGATACTGTCCTGGTTTCAGCTGGGATAGAGTTAACTGTCTTCCTAGTAGCTGGTACAGTGCTATGTTTTGAGTTCAGAGCGAAGAATGTTGATAACACTGATGTTTTCAGTTGTTGCTCAGTAGTGTTTAGACTAATGTCAAGGATTTTTCAGCTTCTCATGCCCAGCCAGTGAGAAAGCTGGAGGGGCACAAGAAGTTGGCACAGGACACAGCCAGGGCACCTGACCCAAACTGGCCAACGGTGTATTCCATACCATGTGACGTCCCATCCAGTACAGAAACGGGGAAGTGGGGGGGCAGGGATTCGCCGCTCGGGGGACTGGCTGGGTGTCGGTCGGCGGGTGGTGAGCAATTGCACTGCGTATCATTTGTACATTCCAATCCTTTCATTATTGCTGTTGTCATTTTATTAGTGTTATCATTATCATTATTAGTTTCTTCTTTTCTGTTCTATTAAACCGTTCTTATCTCAACCCACGGGTTTTGCTTCTTCTCCCGATTTTCTCCCCCATCCCACTGGGTGGGGGGGAGTGAGTGAGCGGCTGCGTGGTGTTTAGTTGCTGGCTGGGGTTAAACCACGACACTCCCCCATCCCACTGGGTGGAGGAGGAGTGAGTGAGCGGCTGCGTGGTGCTTAGTTGCTGGCTGGGGTTAAACCACGACAGAAGGCTTCGTCAGTAGGCTCCCCCTGATTGGGCAGCCTGTAGTAAACACCAACCACAAGGTTTCCTTTGCTGCCTCGGTCTCTAATTCTTACCCATAAGCTTTCAACCTGCTTGTGGCTATTCTTCAGAGACAGCTCTTCACAATCTATCCATTTCTTGATGTAGAAGGCAACCCCTCCGCCTCTCTTTCCTCGCCTGTCCCTTCTGAACAGCCTGTAGCCATCGATAGCTGCATTCCAGTCATGGGATTCATCCCACCAAGTTTCAGTAATGGCAACTAGGTCACAGCTTTCTAGCAGCACGGTGGCTTCCAACTCCTCCTGTTTGTTGCCCATGCTGCGTGCATTGGTGTAGAGGCACTTCAGCTGGGCTGTTGGCCGTGTCACCTTCTTAGAGGAACACACCTTAATTCCTTTGAGGTATTTCACTGGTGTTTCCCTGTTGGCTCCTATTGCCTCAGGAGCCCCGGCTCATCTCCGTAAGACTTCAAGTGTGCTCCAGTATACCCAGCACATCTCAGAGCAACAGGCTGAGGGCCTTTCGTTAGCACCCCATCCTTCTAACCTTGATGTGTCATCCCACAGCTTGTCACGGGCAAGCCTGATATTATCCCCCACCCCCTTCAAGTCTAGTTTAAAGCTCTGTCAATCAGCCCTGCTAGCTCATGAGCAGACCCCCTTCCCCCTTTGAGAAAGGTGAATCCTATCCCATGCCAGTAGGCCTGGTGCCGTGTAGACCATCCCATTATTGAAAAACCCAAAATTCTGGAGGTGACACCAGCCACGGAGCCATATATTAATAGACTGGGTCCATCTGTTTCTTCCAGTGTCGCTGCCCGCAACTGGAAGGATAGAGGAAAAAATTATCTGTGCTCCAGATTCCCTTACCAACCGTCCCAAGGCCCTGAAGTCTCTTTTGATTGCCCTTGGACTACGCGTTGCAGCTTCATCGCCACCCACATGGAAGGGCAATAATGGGTAATAGTCTGAGGGTCATACCAGGCTAGGAAGTTTCCTAGTCCTGTTGCGTTAAAGGGTAAAGAAGTTTGGCAGAAAATAAACCCCCTTGTGTTCCAGCTTACCCTCAGATGTCAGAGGGGCTGGGGGCGGCTAGGTTTAATTTCTGAGTGATGTCCAATTCAATGCTATAAGTCCAGTCACGTTCAATATGCTGAATGTATTGGTTTTCTGTGGCAAGGTTTTGGTAGCGGGGGGGGTTACAGGGGTGGCTTCTGTAAGAAGCTGCTGGAAGCTTCCCCTGTGTTCGAGAGAGCCCATACCAGCCGGCTCTAAGATGGACCCGCCGCCGGCCAAGGCCGAGCCAATCAGCGATAGTGGTAATGCTTCTGTGATAACATTTTTAAGAAGGAAAAAAAGTTGGGACGGAGGTATTCGGCAGCCGGAGAGAGGAGTGAGAACATGTAAGAGAAACAACTCTGCGGACACCAAGGTCAGTGAAGAAGGAGGGGGAGGAGATGCTCCAGGCACCGGAGCAGAGATTCCCCTGCAGCCCGTGGGGAAGACCATGGTGAGGCAGGCTGTCCCCCTGCAGTCCATGGAGGTCCACGGTGGAGCAGATATCCACCTGCAGCCCGTGGAGGACCCCACGCCAGAGCAGGTGGGTGCCTGAAGGAGGCTGTGACCCCTGGGAAGCCCACGCTGGAGCAGGCTCCTGGCAGGACCTGCGGATCTGTGGAGAGAGGAGCCCACATTGGAGCAGGTTTTCTGGCAGGACTTGTGACCCCGTGGGGGACCCACGCTGGAGCAGTCTGTGCCTGAAGGACTGCACACCGTGGAAAGGACCCATGCTGGAGCAGTTTGTGAAGAACTGCAGCCCGTGGGAAGGACCCACATTGGAGAAGTTCGTGGAGGACTGTCTCCCGTGGGTGGGACCCCACGCTGGAGCAGGGGAAGAGTGTGATGAGTCCTCCCCCTGAGGAGGATGAAGAGGCAGAAAATAACGTGTGATGAACTGACCGTAAACCCCATCCCCGTGCCGCTGGGGGGTTGGTAGAGAATCCGGGAGTGAAGTTGTGCCCGGGAAGAAAGGAGGGGTGGAGGGAAGGTGTTCTGAGATTTGGTTTTATTTCTCATTACCCTATTCTGGTTGATTTGTAATAAATCGAGTTAATTTTCCCCAAGCTGAGTCTGTTTTGCCCGTGACAGTAATTGGTGAGTGATCTCTCCTGTCTTTATCTCGACCCACAAGCTCTTTGTTATATTTTCTCTCCCCTGTCCAGCTGAGAAGGAGGGGGAGTGATAGAACGGCTCTGGTGGGCACCTGGCGTCCAGCCAGGGTTAACCCATCACACTGAACTATCACGATGACGGATGCACTTAATAGCATACTGCACTCTTGGCTTAGCCACGTTCAACGCACGAGGATTACCAGGCTTAGGGAGTTTGGTTGCGTTAACGAACTATCACGACTAGATTAATAAGCAGCGCAGTTTATTAAAGCAACAGTACAGGTTCTTTTGGATTGCCAGTGATACACTGTCTGCAAAGCATGTGCAAATAATAATACAGTCGATTACAAGCACATTAAATTATGAAAGTAAAGAGCTCTAAAGAATTCTAAGTTTTCTGGGAAAGCACTCGGTACAGCCGAGTGTTCAAATCTTACCCAATAGACATCCCTATGGGGGGGAAGAGAGGTTCAGCCTGTTGACTGATCCCAGAAGTCAGTGATGTCCTCCCGACTTGTCTATGATGGTATCTTCCCTAATAGTCCCCCTCTCTTTGGGCCTTTTTATCCTATTTTTCCTATTTAGGTGGAGCTTGAGTGACTCTATTCATACATACCTTTACTTTGATTGGTATAAAGTTCTCTCGCTTTGCTTTTAAAGGTATATGCTAGAAAAAATTCAGAGCGCATGCTCAGTGAGGGGGTGGTCGCACCTTGGAGGCGGGTAACTTTTGGGGTGGAGGTGTGTTTTGGTATTATAATGAGATTATAATGAGCAAAGTTCACCCAGAGAACATGATTTAGCATGTCAGTACTCCAGAACTGGGCACTTCTGATATAAATCAGAAGTAAGACAATAGCGTTGACAGAACCCCCATTATTTCACCTCCTCGCTTCAGTGGATTCAATGCAGGGACCTTCCATTCTTGTTCCAGTAGTTCCAGTTCCCCATCCCTGCAGTGATATCACAGAGCCTGGCCGCAGTGTCTCCACTCCGCTCCACCCTCTGTGTTGTTTCTCAGAGTCAGCATACCAAGCTCCCCTGGTGTTGCTAACATCTAAGGTTGTGGGTTATGTTGCTTAGGGAATTATTATGGAACAGATTCCTTGCATATCCACTGCATTCCACCCTGGAGGTTTACCTTCCCTTAAGAGGGGGACATATCAATAAGTCACCTCCAGCAATCATTCCACATGTCCTTAACCCAGGCCCCAGGGAGGCAGCAGACTTCCCTAAGAGGAGGGTCTGTCCAGCATATTGGACTCTCTGTTCCCCTCATATGATTGCTGATGGGAAGGCAGAAGTGTTCAGCCTCTCTGCTGTGTATTTATAGAGAAGCAGAGTGCTTTGTCATTTAAAGATGATAATGTACTTTACTGTCCATTAGTGACTGAGGATATCAATCATCATTTATTAGGAATTAGTGTTATCCAGTCCTGCCTGTTTAAATATATGCACTCAGTTGTCTGAGGAATTTTCTGGCTTGATCATATTGGTTTTGAAGAAGCTTTAGCATACCAGGGAGGTCGTGCAGGCCTGGGAGAGAGCTGGTGCATATGTTTGCCATTCATGGGCAGGGGCAGGCTGATTCTGCCTGCACTCTGAGGCAACTGGAAGCCACATGAAGGTATCAGTGTGTTTCAGGGCTTGAGCAGATCTACGCTCTGCCCTGGTAATGCCCTCATAAGATTTTTTACGACTTTGAGATCATAGCTGCCTCTGCTCCTGTCCTCTTGAAGTAAGATGCAGAATGAACCCTCCTTAGCCTATGGTACAGTGGGTTAATGTGCCTGTATTCAAGAAGAGGAAGCAGTTTGATTTGATCCACTATAAGCTCTTTAATTTGATGTCTGTCCTCAGACAAACAATGTAAAAGTTGACATTGGGGTCAGATTAATAGCTAGTAATGACTTGAACTTCTGGGGGACATTTGCTTTATTGTTACCAAAGACTCTGCACAAAAGCTTAGTGATGCACAACATTAACAGAGGTGCACCTGCAGGTGAAGAACTGGGTGACAGAGGAGTCAGTGTGGCTGTTGGGATGGATATGTCACTTGAGAAGGATGTCACTTTGGCAGAAGGATTATGTTTCCTGCCAGTCACATCCTGTATTTGGGTGACCAGCCCCAGGTGATGCAGCTGGGGACGGGTCTGTCCTGGCAGGGGTTGGCAGATTGGGGCTGTTTCCTTTCAGAAGGGGCTGAGTGAGGAAGATGGCAGTGAATCCCATTCCCAGTGGTCCCAGTGCTGCTGTCTGACCCTGTGTCCCCTCTCCTGTAGGTGGACCGCTTCCTGCACTCCTACTCGCTGGTGGCTCATGACCCACCAGCAGAGCAGCTCCAGCACCTGCAGGAGCTCTTCTCCAGTGCCGTGGAGGAGCACACTCAGCTCTTGGCTCAGGTGCAAGGGGCGACACTGGTGCCTCTGGAGCTGGAGTTCAGCCTGGGAAGCTTCATTGGTCGCTTCTGGCTCTACCTGCAGGAGGCACAGGCTGTGTGCACCCAGCCCTGTGCCCACTTCCATCCCCTGCGTATGGTGGGGGGCTGCACCCTCATTGCCACTTCCTGCTTGCTCTGCTACATGGCCTCAGAGCTGGCCGCAGCCTCTCAGTGTCGGGAAAATCAGTCTGCTGGGACTGAGGGTAGCAGCCTGTCCTTGCAGACACATTGGCCGTGATATCCTTACCACATCTGTTGTGCTTGCAGGTTCCTATTTGAGTTGCTGGGCTTTGTGATGAGCAGCATGTGCCTCCTGCTGGGGATCTCCCTGGTGATGCGTGTGGACTCTGCCATCAGCACCTTGTTCGGCCAGCTTCAGCTCAGGTAGTATTGGAGATGCAGGGAACTTGACCTGCTCGTCGGCTGAGGCTGTGGTTGTCTTCCTGCCTCCCTGGGGCCGGGAGGGATACATGAGCCACCAGCAACGAGCGTCTGCTGACAGCAGTCAGGGATTATCCCCAGCTCCATGCCTCAGCGCTGCACAAAAGGACCAGAGCCAGCTGTTCCCTGCTCATTGTGATGGTGTTTCTCAGCAGTTGAGGTTAGAGCTCTTGCTGGGTGTTTGTTGGCAGTGGGAGGAGTCTGCTGCAGGAGGCCAAGAAGCAAGAGTCCTGAAGTGCTCCTCTGGAGAAACACTAACCGGGGGTCTTGCTGCTACTTTCCTGACAACTGTCCCCACTGTGCAGCTGGTCGGCTTCAGTGGCTGGCAAGGTGTCACCTTGCCTGTGCAGAGACAGTGACTCAAAGGAAGAGGCCTGCTGAGGAGGGGAGGGGAGGGAGGGAGGAGAGGGAAGGGAAGGTCCTGTGTCCACTTCTCTTTGCGTGCTCAGTTTTCATGCTGGAATCAAAGTGCACATGGTTATGCATGCAGATGGTTCCTGGGGTCTCAGTGGCAGCTGCTCCGCTGTAAAGTCAGTTGGTTGCTCTGTAGTGAGGCCTTTCCTGCCCTACACTCACTCCCATTTTCCTGGTCTTCCTCAGCCCTGAGAAGGGCAGGGGGGAGCAGGCTGGGCTGCCTTGTACAGCCTGAAGCAGGCTTAGCTTGGTGGGGAGGGTAGCAGGGAGAACTGTGTCCATGACCAAGAAACTCTCCACTCATGGTCTTGGCCTGTTGGTGCCCCTGTGGGCTGGCCTGTAGCAGCCAGGGCTCCCAGTCTCTTCCTGAGTGCCTGCTGCCAGATGCCGGGTGTTGATTGGGAACGGTTGAGTTGCAGCATGATGTAGTGACAGAGCATTGACTCATCCCCGTATTGGGTCTGGTCAGGAGGAAAGGGGAGTCTGGAGTAGCTGTCCCAATTACAGGAGTGGCCTTGGTGTGAGCTCTGGTGCCTGGGAACAGCTGCTTGAAAGCCCTGAGTGGGTGACAACTCTTCTGGGAGGTGGCTTAATCCACTGGTATCTGTGTATGTGCTGGGGGTTATGTAACCTTGAAGGGACCCCAGGCACTGCAGCTGATGGCATCTGTGATCCCATATTTGGTGCTTATCTCCCTCTTGACCTTGGTTTTCTGCATGGGACTTTGTGCTGCAAGAGAGTGTCGTGGTTTCAGCCCAGCCGGTAACAAAGGACCACGCAGCCGCTCGCTCACTCCTCCCGCCCCCCTCCAGTGGGATAGGGAGGAGACGGAGGAGAGAAAAGAAAAAAAACTGGAACCTCGAGGGTTGAGATAAGGGCAGTTTACTGGGACAACACAAAAAAAGGTTACAACAACAACAACGGTACTAATGAAAGAATATACAAAAAGAGTGATGCACAGTGCAACTGCTCACCACCCGGAACCCGACGCTCTGCCACTTCCCCCACTGAAAGTCGAGAGACAGGTCCCCCCAGCCCGCTCCCCATTTATATACTGAGCATGATGTCACGTGGTATGGAATAGCTCCTTGGCTAGTTCAGGTCAGCTGCCCCGGCTATGCCCCCCCACCTGCGAGGTTCCTGTAAAAATTAACTCTATCCCAGCTGAACCCAGGACATTATCCACCCCTTATTCTATACCATCTACATCATGCCCAGATCTTACATTTTCCAATCAACTACTACCACTTTCCTTGTCTTTTTTATATATATATATATATATATGTATATGGACCCCCCCCCCACACACACACAAATAGTATTCCCTTAGTCGATGGGCCATCCCTCTAATGTGTCCATCAATTTTATTTAGTCCATGACTTTGGGGCTCCATCTGTTGTAACAGTTCTTCAGGATAAGAGAGATGGTGTGAGGTGTTAGGTTGTTGTATGCTGCCTCTGGAACTTGTGGCTGGTACATTTGGTGCAACCCACGCCCTTGGCCTGCAGGTCGAAGAGGCTGATCTTGAGGAAATCGCTGGGCGCCAGTTCAAGTTCTATCACTGTTGTACTTGGCTCAGTTTCAAAGTCCATCCTTCAGTCATTTGGGTAATTCTTACAGTAATACCCTTGATATGGCATATAGACACTATAGATACAATGACATACATTGGCAGGTTATTTAGCAGTTAAATATCATACAGCCTAATTCACTGGCTATTCTCTCCCAAAATCAAATCTCCCTGAGGTACACATCGAACTTCCCCATCCTTCTGCATCACCCACCAGGTGTACCCAGGTCCCTGAGCAAAAACAACCCCTTGGATGGGTTTATCTCTGCCTGAGGGACAACTAACCCAGACTGTCTTTCCTAACATACTTCTCATGCGCACTACAGGGACTTAATCCCTTTCTACAGTATGTGGAAGTCTTGGTTGGGCGGGGCCAGCCCGATTGGCAGATCCTCTAGTATTAACTAACCAGGTGGCTTTTGCTAAATGTGTATCCCAATGTTTGAAAGTTCCCCCCCCCATTGCTCTCAATGTAGTTTTCAGCAGTCCATTGTATCGTTCGATTTTTCCGGAGGCCGGTGCGTGATAACGGATGTGATATACCCACTCAATGCCATGTTCTTTGGCCCAGGTGTCTATGAGGTTGTTTCGGAAGTGAGTCCCGTTGTCTGACTCAATTCTTTCTGGGGTGCCGTGTCGCCGTAAAACTTGCTCTTCAAGGCCCAGGATAGTGTTCTGGGAAGTGGCGTGGGACACAGGATATGTTTCCAGCCATCCAGTGGTTGCTTCCACCATTGTAAGCACACGGCACTTGCCTTGGCGGGTTCGTGGGAGTGTGATATAGTCAATCATCCAGGCCTCCCACTGTTTATAGTTCAGCCATCGCCCTCCATGCGACAGGGGTTTTAGCCGCTTGGCTTGCTTAATTGCAGCACATGTTTCACATTCATGGATAACCTGTGCGATAGTGTCCATGGTCAAGTCCACCCCTCGATCACGAGCCCATCTATATGTTGCATCTCTTCCCCGATGGCCTGAGGTATCATGCGCCCACAGAGCCATAAATAGCTCACCCTTATGTTGCCAGTCCAGATCCACCTGAGACACTTCAATCTTGGCAGCCTGATCTGCCTGCTGGTTGTTCTGATGTTCTTCAGTGGCCCGACTCTTGGGTATGTGAGCATCTACGTGACGTACTTTTACCACTAGCTTCTCTATCCGAACAGCAATATCTTGCCACAGTGCGGCCGCCCAGATGGGTTTACCTCTGCACTGCCAGTTGCTCTTCTTCCATTGCTGTAGCCACCCCCACAGGGCATTTGCCACCATCCATGAGTCAGTATAGAGATAGAGCACTGGCCACTTCTCTCTTTCAGCAATGTCTAACGCTAGCTGGATGGCTTTCACTTCTGCAAACTGACTCGATTCACCTTCTCCTTCAGCAGTTTCTGCGACTTGTCGTGTAGGACTCCATACAGCAGCCTTCCACATCCGATGCTTTCCCACAATGCGACAGGACCCATCAGTGAACAGGGCATATTGCCTCTCATTTTCTGGCAGTTTATTATACAGCGGGGCCTCTTCAGCCCGTGTCACCTCCTCCTCTGGCGACATTCCAAAATCTTTCCCTTCTGGCCAGTCCGTGATCACTTCCACAATTCCTGGACGACTGGGGTTTCCTATGCGAGCTCGTTGTGTGATCAGTGCGGCCCACTTACTCCACGTGGCATCAGTTGCCTGATGTGTAGAGGAGACTTTCCCTTTGAACATCCAGCCCAGCACTGGCAGTTGGGGTGCTAAGAGGAGCTGTGTTTCAGTACCAACCACTTCTGAGGCGGCTCAAACTCCTTCATATGCTGCCAATATCTCTTTTTCAGTTGGAGTATAGCGAGCCTCGGATCCTCTGTATCCCCGACTCCAAAACCCCAGGGGTCGGCCTCGGGTCTCCCCAGGTGCTTTCTGCCAGAGGCTCCAGGTAGGGCCATTCTCCCCAGCTGCAGTGTAGAGCACACTTTTAACATCTTGTCCTGCCCGGACTGGCCCAAGAGCTACTGCATGAACAATCTCCCGCTTAATTTGTTCAAAGGCTTGTTGTTGCTCAGGCCCCCATTTTAAATCGTTCTTCTTCCGGGTCACTTGGTAGAGAGGACTTACAATTTGACTGTAATTTGGAATATGCATTCTCCAAAAGCCCACAACACCTAAGAAAGCCTGTGTTTCCTTTTTATTAGTCGGTGGGGACATAGCTGCTATTTTGTTGATCACATCCATGGGGATCTGACGACGTCCATCTTGCCATTTTACTCCTAAGAACTGGATCTCCTGTGCAGGTCCCTTGACCTTACTTTCTTTTATGGCAAAACCGGCTTTCAGAAGGATTTAAATTATTTTCTTCCCTTTCTCAAAGACTTCTTCTGCCGTGTTGCCCCATACAATGATGTCATCAATGTATCGCAGGTGTTCTGGAGCTTCACCTTTTTCCAGTGCAGCCTGGATCAGTCCATGGCAAATGGTGGGGCTGTGTTTCCACCCCTGGGGCAGTCAATTCCAGGTGTGCTGGATGCCCCTCCAAGTGAAAGCAAACTGTGGCCTGCACTCCGCTGCCAAAGGGATTGAGAAAAATGCATTAGCAACGTCAATTGTGGCATACCACTTGGCTGCCTTTGATTCCAGTTCATATTGAAGTCCTAACGTATCTGGCACAGCAGCGCTCAGCGGTGGCGTGACTTAATTCAGGCCACGATAGTCAACTGTTAGTCTCCATTCCCCATTAGATTTCCGCACAGGCCATATGGGACTATTAAAGGTTGAGAGAGTCTTGCTGATCACTCCTTGGCTCTCCAATTGGCAAATCAGCTTATGGATGGGGATCAGGGAGTCTCAGTTGGTGCGATATTGCCGCCGGTGCACCGTCGTGGTAGCAATTGGCACCTGTTGTTCTTCAACCTTCAGCAACCCCACAACCGAAGGGTCTTGAGAGAGACCAGGCAGGGTAGACAGCTGTTCAATCATCTCCTCCGTCTCCAGTGCAGCTATACCAAAGGCCCAACGGTACCCTTTTGGGTCCTTGAAATACCCCCTCCTGAGATAATCTATACCAAGGATGCACGGGGCCTCTGGGCCAGTTGCAATGGGGTGTTTATGCCACTCATTCCCGGTTAGACTCATTTCAGCTTCCAATACGGTTAGCTCTTAGGATCCCCCTGTCACACCAGAGATACAGATGGGTTCTGCCCCTTTATAACTTGATGGCATTAGGGTACATTGTGCACCAGTGTCTACTAGAGCCTTATATTTCTGTGGGTCTGATGTGCCAGGCCATCGAATCCACACTGTCCAGTAGACTCGGTTGTCCCTTTCCTCCTCCTGGCTGGAGGCAGGGCCCCTCTAATCCTGGTTAGAGTATCCGTTACTCACTTTTCGCACACGTGAATCAGAAGTCCCTTCAAGAGGATCAGAAATGAGATCAGCCCTTCTACTGCGTCTGGGGGACTGCTCATGGGAAACTGGAGCAGCAGCTTTCCAAGAAGAATCCTCTTTTCTGGTTGCTTTTTCTCGCAACTCCTGTACCCGTGCATCCAGGACTGAGGTAGGTTTTCCATCCCACTTCCTCATGTCCTCTCCATGGTCACGCAGGTAAAACCACAGGTTAGCCCGTCGTGTGTACTTTCTCTCTCCTCTCTCTTGGGCAGAGGAGTGCTTACTCCTAATAGCTGCAATGCGGGCCTGTACAGGTGGGGAGAAGGACATATCCACTTTGAATTGCTGGAACTCTCGGGATAATTGGGTTGACCCTGGCTAGATGCCAGGTGCCCACCAAAGCCTCTCTATCACTCCCCCTTCTCAGCTGGACAGGGGGGAGAAAATATAACAAAAGGCTTGTGGGTCAAGATAAGGACAGTTTAATAAAGTGAAAGCAAAGGTTGCGCGCAAAAGCAAAGAAAAACAAATGATATTATTCTCTACTTCCCATCAGCAGGCGATGTCTAGCCACTTCCTGGGAAGCAGGGCTTCAGTATGCATAGTGGTTGCTCCGGAAGACAAAAATGCCCCCACTCCGTCTCCCTTTACTTAGCTTTTATATCTGAGCTGACATCATATGGTATGGAATATCTGTTTGGTTAGTTTAGGTCAGCTGTCCTGGTTATGTCCCCTCCCGAGATCTTGCCCTGCCCCAGCCTGCCATTGAGGGGGGGGCAAAAATGTTGGAGAGAGAGCCTTGATGCTGTGCCAGCACTGCTCAGCAGTAGCCAAAACACTGGTGTGTTATCAACACCTTTCTAGCTACTGATGCAGAGCACAGCACTACCAGGGCTGCTATGGGGAGTATTAACTCCATCTCAGCCAGACCCAATACATCACGGGAAACTGGAGCAGCAGTTTTCCAAGAAGAATCCTCTTTTCTGGTTGCTTTTTCTCGCAACTCCTGTACCCGTGCATCCAGGACTGAGGTAGGTTCTCCATCCCACTTCCTCATGTCCTCTCCATGGTCACGCAGGTAAAACCACAGGTTAGCCCGTCGTGTGTACTTTCTCTCTCCTCTCTCTTGGGCAGAGGAGTGCTTACTCCTAATAGCTGCAATGCGGGCCTGTACAGGTGGGGAGGAGGACATATCCACTTTGAATTGCTGGAACTCTCGGGACAATTCCTCTACAGCCGAGACACAGGCCCGTAGGGAGGAAGAGAGACTTCCTTCATATTGCCGGAGTTGGACAGCCAATTCATCCACTGTTTGTCCATAGCCTTCTTTCCAGGACATTACTGCCAATGAGTTGGCATAGGTTGGTGGTGCACTTCGTAGAAACTTCCACCACATGGGTTGTGTGCATTGGACTTCATCTGGATCTGTGGGTGACTGCGCATTTTCTGGATCATTATAAATCACCTCCAGCACGGCTAATTCCCTCAGGTACTGGATACCTCTCTCCATGGTGGTCTACTTGCCTTGGTGACATGTAACTTCATCCTTGAAGGGGTATCTTTCCTTTACACCTAACAGAAGTCGCCTCCAGAGGCTGAGGACTTGTGTTTTTCTCCCAATCGCCTTGTCGATGCCCCCTTCCCTAGACAGAGATCCCAACTGCTTGGCTTCCTTACCCTCTAATTCCACACTACTGGCCCCATTATCCCAGCATCGGAGCAGCCAGGTAACAATGTGCTCACCTGGGTAGCGGCTAAAATCTTTTCGCATATCACGCAACTCACTCAGGGATAGAGATCGGGTGATTATTTCAGGTTCTGCCTCTTCCTCCTGTTCTCGCAATGACCCTGGTTCATCTTCATCTCTCACTAAGCGAACTGATTTCTTTGTGTGTTTCTTTTTCTGTACAGGGGCGACTGATACTGGCACAGGTTGGTTCTCTGGTTTAGCTGCAGTATCTGTCACCGGGGTTGGGGTAGCCACACTGCCTGTTGCCGGGGTTGGGGTAGCCACGGTGTAGCCATGGTGCCTGTTTTCCATCTTTTCCCCCTTTTCCCCCTGAGGGTGCTGCCTAATATCAAGCAGTGTTTGGTAGATACTGGCCAGGGCCCAGCACAGTGCAGTGACTTGTACGTCTTTGGAATAGCCACAGCATTTTCCTTTCAAATATTCTACCACTTCATGAGGGTTCTGTAGTTGTTTGGGAGTGAACTTCCAAGCCACTGGAGGTGAGAAGTTCTCTAGATACCTGCCCATATCCTCCCACATGCCGTGCCACCCATGAATATCCAGCTTTGGGGCAGATCTCTGGGTGGTACTCTTAAAGAGCCTTTTTGTAGCCCTAAACAAGACCTGAAACATATTCAGGAGGCATAGCACTAACAGCACGCTGGCTTGCGCATCCCAAGGATATTCAAAATTTTCAAAATTCTCAAATGCCATTGTAATTAGCTTGGAGGAGAAGGGGAAGATGTGAGAAGATGTCTCGCCCATAGGTTGGCTCCCTGAGAAGAGGTAGTGTAATTATTAATAGTTTCCACTAGATGGGTCCTGAAGTACGGAGATAACAACAATGCTGAGTACAAATATCGGATTAGTCCCATGACCGATAATTTTATTGTACCATAAGGCAGTATTTCACAATACATCAAAGCGAAAACCTTAATCCACCTTCCATGGATGATAAGCAGCAGAAGAGGGACTACATACAGCAAGTGAGGTGATACATAACAGAACCCTAAAAATGAGCACCACAACTCTAAGAGCCAATAAATCAACATTGTGACCAGCGACTATTAGACCAATATAATGAATGCTTGTAACAAATTCGTTTTAACATGCTCTGGTCAGGTTTGTCGTTATCTCAACCCTTCGTGCCCCATGTTGGGCGCCAAAAAGGATTGTTGTGGTTTAACCCCAGCCAGCAACTAAGCACCACACAGCTGCTCACTCACTCCCCCCCTCCCCAGTGGGATGGGGGAGAGAATCAGAAAAAAAGTAAAACTTGTGGGTTGAGATAAGAACGATTTAATAAATAAAATAAAATGTAATAATAACAATAATAATAAAATATAATCATAATAATAGTAATGAAAAAGAATATAACAAAAAAAAAAAAAGAGAGAGAAATAAAACCCAAGAAAAGACAAGTGATGCACAATGCAATTGTTCACCACCTGCTGACCGATGCCCAAGCAGTGATCAGCGATTGGCCCCTCCTGGCAACTCCCCCCAGTTTATATACTGAGCATGACGTTCTATGGTATGGATATCCCTTTGGCTAGTTCGGGTCAGCTGTCCTGTCCATGCTCCCTCCCAGCTTCTTGTGCACATGCTTGCTGGCAGAGCATGGGAAACTGAAAAATCCTTATTTTAGGATAACGCAAGCGGGGACGCAGGCACTGTGTAGCTCGGTCCTTGCTAGAGGATCACTGAACCTGCTGGTTTCACCTGTTTATCAGGGATTTGCACAGGCGTAGTTTACCACTGTGCTTTGATCTTTCCCACAGCAGGGCAGGAATCTCAAGCATGTTCAATAGGGTGCCTCTATCACAGGCCTATGTTATCTAAACACAGATATTCTACTTGTCCAACATACAAGGATAGACAACAATTAGTATGATATATGTGTTTTTCTACACTCCAGCTGCAAGTCACTTGAGCGTGTTTACAATCCTCCTTGCCAATCTTCCGTTATTTTCCCACAGCAGGCACTTAGCTGTACCTGGGACCTTTGTCCCCGCCTCTTAGATGGAGATGAATCAGTTACCAAATTTGTATTGGGAATACAAAATATCTACAAGAAAATAGGGCACAAGCCAGATGGTTTCAACCAGTACCAGCTGAAATGCAAGTACATGATATCCAGTCTAGAGATGCAGTAATGATAAAAGTCCACTCTTGCAAAACAAAGTTGGACCCTAAATGGGAGGGTCCGTATACTGTGTTAACTTCTTTCTTTGCTGTAAAGGTTGCAGAAAAGGATAACTGGATTCACCACTCTTGTTAAACGACCGCCCAAAGAACATCAGTTAGATGGACCACTGTCGACCCTGCAGGACTCTGTCAATCCTACCTTGGAGATTGAAACCGGGACCGGTCGAGCTTACAAAGGCTAAAGGAATCCCAGAACCGTGTCATTTTTGTTTTCTTTCTGGAGCCACCTGGACCAGGGAGTCACACGGACCAGGGAGTCACCCACTGCTTGGCCAAGTGGACCATCAGAGACTGTAAATCAAGGACAATGTCCTGTTTGGTGTATTCACCATCCTTATAGAGTGGCAATCACGCCAGGCTCAGTTCCAAGAGGGGAAAGTTTGAGATGGCATCAGCACAGTTGGCTTTGGTTATCCTGTAATAATTGTGGCCCATGTCATCCTGGGTGGTGCATTAATAACTGTTATAAAGGTTGTTGGGAAACCCATCATCGAGGTTGGGGCTGGGGAAATATAATCAGAAAAGGCACAGCCGGATACATAAACTGGTGCCGTGCGTGCAGGTGGCACCAACCACCCAGTGAAGAAGAGTGTCCTGGTTTTGTCTGGGATAGAGTTAATTTTCTTTCTAGTAGCTGGTACAGTGCTGCATTTTGGATTTAGTATGAGAAGAATGTTGATAACACACTGATGTTTTCAGTTGTTGCTAAGTAGTGTTTAGACTAAGTCAAGGATTTTTCAGCTTCTCATGCCCAGCCAGCAAGAAGGCTGGAGGGGCACAAGAAGTTGGGAGGGGACACGGCCGGGGCAGCTGACCCAAACTGGCCAAAGGGATATTCCATACCATGTGACATCATGCCCAGTATCTAAACTGGGGGGAGTTGGCCTGGGGGGGGATCGCTGCTCAGGAACTAACTGGGCGTCGGTGGGTGGGTGGTGAGCAATTGCATTGTGCATCACTTGTTTTGTATATTCCAATCCTTTTATAAGTATTATTGTCATTTTATTATTGTTATTATTATCATTATTATTTTCTTCCTTTCTGTTCTATTAAACTGTCTTTATCTCAATCTACGAGTTTTACTTTTTTTTCCCGATTCTCTCCCCCATCCCACTGGGTGGGGGGGAAGTGAGTGAGCAGCTGCGTGGTACTTGGTTGCTGGCTGGGGTTAAACCATGACAAAGAGTTAGCTGCAAGACTCAATGTTTTATTATTGGATTAAGATTATCTCCTATACCTTCTTAAGATAGGAGTAGAGTGGATTACCCTAGTTCTGGTATTAACCCTTCTTTGTATAGGTGTTTTGGTTCTTTTTCTTTTCTACATTTGATTGAAAATAGTGGGCAAACCATCACCAAAATGGGCTCAACCATGTGTTGACAACCCCATTCTGTGAGTTATTCTCAAAACTGTGTTAGTACAATACCTTTCTTTACTGCTTTTACTAATACCCCCCCTCTCTTAGTTATAAGGAACACAAGTCCTTTGTGTTGTTGGCCCATCATGTAGCCAACCTAACTACCCACAAAGGAGCCCAAAGTGCATACAACCCCCCTGAAAGTGGTTACAAAACTTGTTCTCTGGATGGGGATTATCATCATGGTTTAGTAGTTTATTATTTAGTTCATTGCTAAAAAGTCTTTTACCTGTGGTTATTATGCTTCTGATTGATAGCCTGGTGTGCTTTTACTTGTATTCAGGATGATTGTTTACAGAATATGCTTATGAAATCTATACAAGGGTATCAAAGAGTCCTCATACAAGACCAACTATAGATGGACAGGGATGCTCAAAAAAACTAAAGGGAGGACTGTTATAGAAGGAGTTTGATTAACTGTATTCTTCTCTCTGAATAGTCTCATTTAGCATTAGTAGCTTAGCACTAGTAGCTATATTAGTTGAAGCCTTAGGCCGCAAGAGCTGACCGAGAGTAAACTTTTTGATAAAACTAATGCTGCTAACACAGACCTAGCTGAATCCAGCAGATGCGAGCAGAATGAAGAAGATAAGGACCAAGGAAACAATTCCAAGAGAATGAGGTAACTTCGGAAGAAGGCCAGCCCAGTGACAAAGAAAACCAATAAGAAATCAAGAGAACACCAGCCAGAATTAAGTGATTGGACTTGGGGATCAAGTGCTAGGTGGTGTGGGTATAATTGAGGGGCACGATCTGGGGTAGGGGTCTCTCTCTGGAGGCACCCAGCTTGAGCTGTAACCTGAGAACTAATAAAAGAGGAATTGGAAACCTACATTAATCAGCAGGATCCTAGGGTCAGACCCTGTTATGGTGGCTGGTGTGTGTAAATCCATAACAGGAACAGAGAGGATTTCCACAAATTTTTCCTGGGTTGCTTTGCTGTCTTCAGCAGAAAGGTCTCATGTTTTAGACCACGCTTATTTGAATGCCAAGGACTACAGTAGGGCTACTAGCAATGTTACATACTTGAGATGCTCCTCTGGGGCCTGGTGAACTCACTGCCCTGGAGAAGCAGATCAAAACTATTGTCAGAGGAGTATATCAGAACCCTGACCACAACCTGTGCCCTGAGACAGCTTGGAGGTTTCTCTTCTTCCTGCCCAAACCCAAGCCTGGTATAGCCAGCTTTCTCCTGGAGAGGGTCTGCTTTACTAGAACAGAGGCGCTGGAGAGATGGAGTCTTGCTTCATCCCAGGAAGCGGTGTGTCCATACCTAGCAGTCCAGAGGCCAAGTATGGAGGCCTGTCAGGGGAGAGGGGAGCAGAGGGGGGAGCTGTATGCTGAGCACAGCCCAGGCATGGCTAGTGCTGCTCCCAGGGGTGACCCCTGGGCACTTGGGCCAGCCTCCCCTGTTCAGTGCTCCAGCTGTGCTGACATACTATAGGGGTGTGAGCTTTGCCAGGATCTGCCAAACCTGCTGGTCCCAGTCCTGATGGAGGCTCCCTCCCTTCGGGGGTGCAGACTTGCCTGCAAGGAAAACCCCAACCTGTGTCCAAACAGAGGTGTGGCTGGCTGTGACACAGCCGGGATGGTCTCCTCCCCATTACACCACCTCTCCTCATGCTCACCTTCCTCATCTGGCTTCTAAGCTTCTTTTGCAACACTCTGCAATCCACAGCAGCGCCAGGGACCTGCTCCTCCTCTGCTAAGGGCTGAATCCCCCTTCGTGTCTTGCAGGTGACCCAGCTGCAGCCTCCTACCTGGTACAGGCCCTGTGGAAACTGAACCGAAAGCAGGAGGCAGCTGCTCACTGGCAGAAGTTCTCCCAGAGCCCAGCTGGGGAGGATGGGCAGCAGGAAGGGCAGGGAAGGTGTGTAGAGGGATGGGTGGGATCTCAGCTGGCCACACAAGAGAGCTCCAGCAGCATAGCCCGTGTTTCAAACTGTGTGGACAGTTTAGCTCAGCAACTGCTAGCCTGCACCCGCAGCTCAAATGTGTCTGAGAAGCTTCCCCCTCCATGTCTGCTCTGAGAGACCACAGGCTGTGTGGCTCTGCAGGACTCCCCAGGGCACAAAAGAACTGACACAGAGCCAAAGCCTGTTTCTGTGATGGCGAATGGGAGGGCAGAAGCTGGGGGCAGAGCTAGGGGCTCTGTGCAGCACATGGAGAGTGAAGTTCTTAGACCATGGCAAGGGAATGCTGCAGTCCTTAGTGCTGCAACACTCCCTTCTCTTTCGGGCCCTTCCCTTTGTACTTGGTTTCATGTCTGAAGCAGGCGACCTGCCCACACAGTGAATCTCTTGCCAGAAGCATACAGGATTACCTTGGGACTACAAGCCAGGACCCCTCGAGCTAACCCAGTCAGTCTCCCCATCCCCACCTGCTGAAGTCTCCCTGCATCAGGTTGGCATGAGGCCTTAAAGGACTCCTCCAAGACTCAAAATTACTCTTGGATAAAGCTGGATTCCCAAAGGACTGAAACAGAATAGATCTCCTTTTCTAATAAAGCTGAGGCTTTTATTTAGTTTAAGTTTTACTGTGTCCTTTTTCCAGAGTGAACCTTTGCAGTTATGGCCTTGACGCTGCCCAGAGCTGCTGTGAGCCTGTGGGCTATGCCTTGGGTTCATGGGAGATCAAGGGCAGAGATATCCTCGGTCCTTTGAAGTTGGCATCAGCTGTGCTGCTGTACACAGCTGGGCCAGCTCTGTGCTCCCTGCGCTTTGTATACTGGTGCTTTACTCAGTCACCGTAGTTTGGAGCCCAGAGAAGAAGTTTTGGCTGAAGCATGCAGCTCTAGGTCTGACTTCTACTGCCCTACACTAGCCAGGGAAGGTGGCAGTGTTGAGACCCATGTCTGCGTGTGTTTTAGGGTGGTTTCGACGATTCCCGAGAAGGCGAACACACACACACTGACTATAAGGGGAAAAAGCAAGCATTTATTAACTACAGATGTGCGTTATGCTAAGGGTATCTTGTAAAGCAAATTAACATACCGACCCGAGGACTGTGAGGAAGATGGACCATCCGTACATTCTTGTGCCGTCTTGCGCCGCGAGCTCAGCCCAGCAATCGGTAGGTGTCAGCTTTACGTGGGTGTCCCCACAGAGGCAACGGTGGCCTCGCCATACACCAGCCCGATGCTCTTCGGAAAAATCCCGGTATTTATACATTTGCAGAGGAACGGGTTTCAGCACACGTGGCCAGCGGGTGCCAAAACACGCCTCGGTTGTAACATCGGGAGCCTATGATGCATGCGCTCGCTGGCCAGGTGCGCTGCACGAGCCATAGCCACCCTGTCTATTGGTTCATGGGCTTTGTACATGCAGCAAATTGTCATCATCCAGCAGTCACGCGCCAATCATGCACACAGCTGTGCTGTGCAACAGCCTGCTGCCCGTCCTCCCCCAGTATTGCTCAGCTCTCTTATCCCTGTGGTCAGCATTCCAAGCAACAAACCATCCATTTTCTGTGCTGACTGCGTTTTCCTCAGCTATCTACCTCTCCCCCAGTGTTCATCCACGGACCAAAATCCCATCTTTTAACCCATCCGTATACAGCGTGTCCCCTGCGTCCCTGGAGGGGGGTCTATGCTAACTGCACTATGTGGCTCTGAGCCCCTTTGTGTGACAGTGAGCAGAGGTGAAGGGGCACCTGCTCCTGCCTGGTGTTTGGTGCAGCTAATTTTGGGTGAGGAAGGTCCCACAACCTCATTAGCCAAGCTTTTGTCAAGCCTTGCCTCCCACAAGAGGGAAGAAATGGTTGGGAACTGCAAGGCAAAGGGTGAGTTGAGGGAGAGGAAACAGGATGTGACAAAGCTCAGAAGCATGAGGTAGGAGATGCTGCGGCCTCCTCTGAATGCTGAAGGGGCCTTGAGTGGGCTTTACACTGCAGTTCCTTCAGAAAAAATATCTTGGAGAGTGAGGGATGAACAGAGGGGATTGAAAACCCAGATGTTGGGGGACAACACCTTGCTGGGAGAGGTTAAATTCAGCAGAGCCAGACTCCTCCGGGCTGGGGGAGCCCCACGGCTGCTCTTCTTCAGTCCCACCTTACTGATAGGGCTTTAAAAAAAGGAGAGCAGAAGAGAGGAGGCAGGGATTAAGTACTAGTTGGCTCCTTGGAACAGAGCACCAGGTAATTAAATTATTCACAAGCACCTAGGAGAAAACAAGGGAGTGCCTGCCAGTGCCGGATGGTTGAGAACAGGCATTGGACACATCTGATTCCCCCTAATGTGAGCAGGGCCTGGGCTGTGGGTGTGATGCCACTTGGCTCCAGCAATGTTTCTGTCCCTAAGGAAATGCCACCCAGGTGGGGATGTGGGGATGTGAGTGCCCAAATGGACCAGGAAGCGGTGCTTGGAGGACAGCGTGTTGTGGAAGGGTGGCCAGTAGTGGTGGAAGAGCTGCGGGAGGGCTGTTTCGGGTGGTTCAAGGGGAGCTAGAGCTTCAAACCCCTGATGGGGCAGGGTCTGTGCTGGGATGAGTGGCTGGGAGCACGAGTCCTGCAGTGGGGCCTGGTGGGGCAGTCCAGCCCTACCAAAAATTCAATCAGGAAAAAGAAAACCTGCAAAAAAAATAAATAAAACGGGTAAAGGAGCCCCGTGGATACCTTTGGGTGGAGAGGAAGGGCCGGGCCCCCACACACACCCTTTCACCCGGGGGGAAATGAAGCCTCTGGAGCACGTCCCCCCCAAAGCTTCGCCGAGGCCACCCCAGGACCGCCCCCAACGGGGCCAAATCCGCCCCGCTACCCACGCGCGCGGCTCTGCTGGCTGAGCCTGAGCACAATCAGCACACTCTGGTTGCTCCCAGCACACTCCGGCTGCTCCCCAAGCATCCGCCTCCCGCCCCTCCTGATTGGCTGCACCACTCCTCGCGCGTTTCCCTTTCCTCGGGCGCTAGCCAATCGCGAGGCGAGGCTAGCCCGGATGGACATCGTGGTGGGACTTTCCGCCTAGATTTTCCTACTGGTGGATTTTTGCCATTGGCTGCCCGACCCGTGTTGCCCTGTAGAACAGCCACGGCAGGGGCGGCGCTGCGATTGGCTGACGGGTGTTGCGCTTGGCTCGTGACGATTGGAAAGGGAAAAGAGAGGGGCGGGGCGGAGGAGGGAGAGCGCTCGTTCTTTTTTTTCCTCGTCCCCTCCGCTTCCGCCTCTCCGATTGGCTGAGGCGCTAGCCGGGCGGAATTTCCGATTGGTCAGCGCACGCTGTTGTTAGGCAGGTGAGGTAGTGCGGAGCAGAGTTTCCTCTTCCGATGAGTCGACTCTGAGGTTCAGTCAGCGCGAAGCGTCCTCAATTGCTGCCACTGCCGCGAGCCTGCCCGAGACCCGCCGTCGCCCGCCTTGAGGAGCCGCCGCCGGCCGCCTCTCTTCGTCCCTGTCACCCCCCCAGCGCCATGGCCTCAGGATCCGAGTAAGTGTGGGCTGCCCTCCGGTAGGCCGCGGCCTAGGCCTGGCCGCGGTGGTGCTGGACCCGGCTCGGCCTACCTCGCCTCCGCGCGGCGCTGCCCGGGCCGGGCCCGATCCAGCCCCAATCCCGCTGTGTCATGTAGGCTCTGAGAAGGTGAGGGTGGGGATGGGCCGCTCCTCGCGCGCGCTCGGCCAGGCGCGTGCCCGCAGGGGGCCCCGTGCGCCGCCGCTCCTCTTCCCTTCCCCCTCCCGGGAAGTGTCGAGTCATGGGGGGGAGAGCGGGGCGCGAGGCCTGGCCAGGCCGGGCCTCCGGCTGGGCCCTGGCCGTGTCCCCGCCCGGGGCCGTCCCGCCTGGGCTAGGCCTCAGCCAGGGAGGTCTTTGTCTTCCAGGCCCTGGAGCACCGGGGAAAGCGGCGGAGCGGCTGACGGGGCAGCGAGGGGGGAGAGGCATGTCCCGGCCTCCTCCCCGCAGGCCTTCAGCGGCCCTCGGGTCGGGGCTAGAAGTGACTTGGTATTAGAAGAGGCAGATATGTTGTGCTGGGCTGGTCTCTGTGGCAGCTGAGGCAATCGGCTATATTTTCATCTCCGGTGCCTTGCCTCACTCTGTTTTCAGTTCCAGGCTGATGGTCATCTTTTGTGCTCCTCAAAAATTAGTTGAGTAATACTGGTCTCAGCTCCCAGCCCATGCGTGCAAGCCACATCATTGCACCTTGAGAGGAGTAAAAATAGAACCTAAAGATAATTTCCCAAATCGAAGAATACTTTTAAGTGACTTGTTGGCCTCACCAGAGGCACTTTCAGTCCCTTTAGTGTCTGTGGCTTATCTTCTTCTTTTCTTTTGCAACTCCTGCAATTTGGGCCGACTTGGTCATACTAAGTCAGTTCCAGCAAGGTGTGCTAAGAATTTAGTGTCCATGGTAGAGCTTGTGATAGAAATGGTGGTCTCAAAGGCATATTTTGAGTCTGAACAAGGTGAACAGTGTCTTTAAAAAGAAACTTCTACTTTTGCAAAGTTGTTCTCACCACATAGGAATCAACAAAAGTTACTCTGCAACTGGAAAACAGTTAATTTTTAGTTGCAATTTTTGGGTCAATGCTGTTGGTAGCTATCTTGCTGAATTGAGCTTTAGCACAGAGTAGCATTGCAAGAGCTAATAGAGTGTGGTTTCTGAAGAGATTCTCGTTTTCATGTGCATACCTATCTGAAACAGTATTTGAGAACTTGACAACTTGAGTGTGAGTATGAACTCACTGCTTGGTTGTCATGCTGTTCCAGTAAGTGGCTGCAATCATTGAAAATTTCACTCATTTGCTTCAATGGATAAAAAGTTTTACGGATTTTTTTTTTTTTTTAATACTTACCTGGGGAAAGTAGTTCAGTCTGTAACATGGATGTTCAGGTTCAGAGAAGTAAGAAACTGCTGACAGGTTTTATCTAGGAAGCAGGTTCATGAGGGTATTGATAAAAAGGTACACCAGCATGTAGAAGGCATGATTGTTTTCACTTTCGTTACTGAAACTGGAATCATTGAATTGGTGACTTTTCATTGTATATTTAGCACAGACTTGCAGGAACAACTTGGTTACCTACTTTATCTGGAGCTTCAGAGATTGGTAGTCATTTTCAGAAGAATCAGTAATTACTTTCTGCTCTCACTCTTCATAATGTCCACCACAATGCATAGCCTCTGGGCATTATCACAAGCTGAGCAAGGGGAGCTCTGACACATAGAAAAACAATGATGTAAGTTGCTGTTGTTGTGGTTTAACCCCAGCCACCAACTAAGCACCACCTAGCTGCTCTCTCACTTCCCCCCCACACCCAGTGGGATGGGGGAGAGAAGTGGGGGGGGGGGGGGGTGGAGAAAGTAAAACTCGTGGGTTGAGATAAGAACAGTTTAATAGAACAGAAAGGAAGAAAATAATAATGATAATAATAACAATAATAAAATGACAACAATAATAATAATAAAAGAATTGGAATATACAAAACAAGTGATGCACAATGGCATTGCTCACCACCTGCCGATTGATGCCCTGTTAGCAATTCCCCCCAGCCCCCCTCCCCCCAGTTCCTATACTAGATGGGACATCACATGGTATGGAATACCCCGTTGGCTATTTTGGGTCAGCTGTCCTGGCTGTGTCCCCTCCCAACTTCTTGTGCCCCTCCAGCCTTCTTGCTGGCTGGGCATGAGAAGCTGAAAAATCCTTGACTTAGTCTAAACACTACTTAACACACTGATGTTTTCAGTTGTTGCTATCAACATTCTTCTCATACTGAATCCAAGATATAACACTATACCAGCTACTAGAAAGAAAATTAACTCTATCCCAGCTGAAACCAGCACAGTATCTACCCCTTATTCTATACCATTTATGTCATGCTCAGTTCCCATACTTTCTGTTACATCCCAATCAATCATCATCACCTTTTCCGTCCTTTGAGAGATATATATAGAGATATCTGTGTGTGTATACATGTATACATATATATCATTCCTTTAGTTTATGGGTCATGTTTATAAAATGTTTGTTGAGTTCATTTAGTCCCTGACTTTGGGCTCCATCTGTCATACCAGTCTTTCTGGGCAGGAGGGATGGTCCAAAGTCCTCTCAGTCGGTAGAGCAGGATTGGGCTTCAGTGTGGTGTGACAAGCAGGTGACATTGGATGCAGCAGGAGGATGGTGTGCACCGTTGGATTGTTGCATGCTGGAGTCAGTTCTGGTCCCATCACTACTGCGCTTTGCTCAGTTTTATCACAGTTCTTTCTTGCTTGATCTAAGTGATTCTTACTATAGTACTACGGATATAGCACATAACAATTATAGTAATGATAACATACAGTGGCAGGGTTATATAGCAACTAACATCATACAGTTTAATTCATTGGCTATTCTCACCTAAAATCAAATCCCCTTGAGGCACACATCGGACTTCCCCATCTTTTCGCATCACCCACCAAGTGCACCCAGGTCCTTGAGCAAAAGCAATCCCACGAATGGGTTTGCCTTTGCATAGAGGCAGGAGTAACCCAGACTGTCTTCCCTAACATACTCTTCATGTGCACTACAGGAACTTTATCCCCTTCTACAGTATGTAAAAATTCTGACTGGGCAGGGCCACCCTGATTGGCAGATCCTCTGATGTTGACTAACCAGGTGGCTTTTGCTAAATGTGTATCCCAATGTTTGAAGGTCCCACCCCCCATTGCTCTCAATGTAGTCTTTAACAGTCCGTTGTTTTGTTCCATTTTCCCAGAGGCTGGTGCATGATAGGGGATATGATACACCCACTCAATGCCATGCTCTTTGGCCCAGGTGTCTATGAGGTTGTTTTGGAAGTGAGTCCCGTTGTCTGACTCAATTCTTTCTGGGGTGATGTGTCACCATATAAGACTTGCTTTTCAAGGCCCAGGATAGGGTTCCAGGCAGTGGCATGGGATATGTTTCCAGCCATCCAGTGGTTGCTTCCACCATTGTAAGCGCATGGCGCTTGCCTTGGCGAGTTTGTGGGAGTGTGATATAGTCAATCTGCCAGGCCTCCCCATATTTATATTTCAGCCATCGCCCTTCGTACGACAGGGATTTTAGCCGCTTGGCTTGCTTAATTGCAGCACAGGTTTCACATTCATGGATAACCTGTGCGATAGTGTCCATGGTCAAGTCCACCCCTCGATCACGAGCCCATCTATATGTTGCATCTCTTCCCTGATGGCCTGAGGTATCATGGGCCCACTGAGCCATAAATAGCTCACCCTTATGTTGCCAGTCCAGGTCCACCTGAGACACTTCAATCTTGGCAGCCTGATCCACCTGTTGGCTGTTTTGATGTTCTTCAGTGGCCTGACTCTTGGGTACATGAGCATCTATGTGACATAGTTTTACAACCGATTCTCTAGCTGGGACTCAATATCTTGCCACAGTGCGGCAGCCCAGATGGGTTTGCCTCTGTGCTGCCAGTTGCTCTGCTTCCATTGCTGTAGCCACCCCCATAGGGCATTTGCCACCATCCATGAATCAGTATAGAGATAGAGCACTGGCCACTTTTCTCTTTCAGCAATGTCTAACGCTAGCTGGATGGCTTTCACTTCTGCAAACTGACTCGATTCACCTTCTCCTTCAGCAGTTTCTGCGACTTGTCGTGTAGGACTCCATACAGCAGCCTTCCACCTCTGATGCTTTCCCACAATGCGACAGGACCCATCAGTGAACAGGGCATATTGCCTCTCATTTTCTGGCAGTTTATTATACAGTGGGGCCTCTTCAGCCCGTGTCACCTCCTCCTCTGGCGACATTCCAAAATCTTTCCCTTCTGGCCAGTCCATGATCACTTCCACAATTCCTGGACGACTGGGGTTTCCTATGTGAGCTTGTTGTGTGATCAGTGTGGCCCACTTACTCCATGTGGCATCAGTTGCCTGATGTGTAGAAGAGACCCTCCCTTTGAACATCCAGCCCAGCACTGGCAGTCGGGGTGCTAAGAGGAGCTGTGTTTCAGTACCAACCACTTCTGAGGCAGCTCAAACTCCTTCATCTCTTTTTTAGTTGGAGTATAGCGAGCCTTGGATCCTCGATATCCCCGACTCCAAAACCCCAGGGGTCGGCCTCAGGTCTCCCCAGGTGCTTTCTGCCAGAGGCTCCAGGTAGGGCCATTCTCCCCAGCTGCAGTGTAGAGCACACTTTTAACATCTTGTCCTGCCCTGACTGGTCCAAGGGCTACTGCATGAACAATTTCCCGTTTAATTTGTGCAAAGGCTTGTTGTTGCTCAGGGCCACATTTAAAATCTTTCTTCTTCCGGGTATCTTGATAGAGAGGACTTACAATCAGACTGTAATTTGGAATATGCATCTCCAAAAGCCCACAACACCTAAAAAAGCCTGTGTTTCCTTTTTATTAGTTGGTGGAGACATAGCTGGTATTTTGTTAATCACGTCCACTGGGATCTGACAACGTCCATCTTGCCATTTTATTCCTAAAAACTGGATCTCCTGTGCAGGTCCCTTGACCTTACTTTTTTTTATGGCAAAACTGGCTTTCAGAAGGATTTCAATTATTTTCTTCCCTTTCTTGAAGACGACTTCTGTGTCACCCCATACAATGATGTCATCAATGTACTGCAGGTGTTCTGGAACTTCACCCTGTTCCACTGCAGTTTGGATCAGTCCATGGCAAATGGGGGGGCTGTGTTTCCACCCCTGGGGCAGTCAATTCCAGGTGTGCTGGATGCCCCTCCAAGCGAAAGCAAACTGTGACTGGCACTCTGCTGCCAGAGGGATTGAGAAAAACACATTAGCAATGTCAATTGTGGCGTGCCACTTGGCTGCCTTTGACTCCAGTTTGTATTGAAGTTCTAACATATCCGGCACAGCAGCGCTCAGTGGCAGTGTGACTTCATTCAGGCCATGATAGTCAACTGTTAGTCTCCACTCCCCATTAGACTTTCGCACTGGCCATATGGGACTATTAAAGGGTGAGCAAGTTTTGCTGATCACTCCTTGGCTCTCCAGTTGGCGAATCAACTTGTGGATGGGAATCAGGGAGTCTCGGTTGGTGTGATATTGCCGCCAGTGCATCATTGTGGTAGCAATTGGCACCTGTTGTTCTTCAACCCTCAGCAACCCCACAACCGAAGGGTCTTGAGAGAGACCAGGCAGGGTAGACAGCTGTTCAATTCCCTCCGTCTCCAAGGCAGGTATACCAAAAGCCCATCGATACCCCTTTGGGTCCTTAAAATACCCTCTCCTGAGATAGTCTATGCCAAGGATGCACGGAGCCTCTGGACCAGTCACAATGTGGTGTTTCTGCCATTCATTCCCAGTTACGCTTAATTCAGCTTCCAACACAGTTAACTCTTGGGATCCCCCTGTCACACCAGAAATACAAATGGGTTCTGCCCCTTTATAACTTGATGGCATTAGAGTACACTGTGCACCGGTGTCTACTAGAGCCTTGTACTCCTGTGGGTCTAATGTGCCAGGCCATCGAATCCACACAGTCCAATAGACCCGGTTATCCCTTTCCTCCACCTGGCTGGAGGCAGGGCCCCTCTAATTCTGGTCAGAGTATCCAGTATTCACTTCTCGTAAAATTGGCTCAGAAGTCCCTTCAAGAGGATCAGAAATAAGATCAGCCCTTCTACTCTGTTTGGAAACTGGAGCAGCATTTTTCCTGGTAGAATCCCCTTTTGTGGTGGTTTTTCCTCGCAGCTCACGTACCCATGCATCTAGGACCGAGGGAGGTTTTCCATCCTGTTTCCTCATGTCCTCTTTGTGGTCACATAGGTAAAACCACAGGGCACCTCGCGGTGTGTACCTTCTATATTCTCTCTCTTGGGCAGAGAAACGCTCACTCCTAATAGCTGAGACATTGGTCCTCACAGGTGGGGAGTAGGACATATCCTCTTTGAATTGCTGGAAATCCTCGGACAGCTTCTCCACAGCCGAAATGCAGGCTTGTAGGGAGGAGGAGAGATTTTCTTCGTATTGTTGGAGTTGGCGAGCCACTTCATCCACTGTCGGTGCCTCTTCATCTTTCCAGGTCAGTGTTGCCAGTGAGTTGGCATAGGACGATGGTGCACTCCGTACAAACTTCTGCCACATGGGTTGTGTGCATTGGACTTCGTCTGGATCTTTGGGTAATTGTGCATTGTCCGAGTCATAATGAATTGTCTCTAGCACAGTTAATTCCCTCAGATATTGGATACCTCTTTCCATGGTTGTCCACTTGCTTGATTGACATATAACATCTTCCTTAAAGGGGTACCTTTCCTTCATGCTTGGCAAGAGTCACCTCCAGAGGCTGATGGCTTGTGTCCCTTTTCCAATTGCCTTGTCAATGTCCCCTTCGCTGGAAAGTGATCCCAGCTGCTTGGCTTCCCTACCTTCTAATTCCAGGCTACTAGCCCCATTGTCCCAGCATCGGAGCAGCCAAGTGATAATAATGTGCTCACCTGGATGATGGCCAAAATCTTTTCACATATTCCGCAGCTCACTCAAGGATAGGGATCAGGTGATTACCTCTGGTTCTGCCTCTTCCTCCTGTTCCCATGATGACCCTGGTTCATCTTCATCCTTTGCTAAGTGAAGTGATTTTTTTTTTTTTTTTTTTTTCCTTTTGCTATATTTCTTCTTGTGTATGGGGGCAACCGATACTGGTGTGGGTTGATTCTCTGGTTTAGCTGCAGTGCCTGTCACTGGGGTTGGAATGGCCGCAGTGTCTGTTGCTTTGTTGTTAGATCCAGAGACCTTCTCTTCTCATTGAGGCTACTGAATAGTGTTGAACAGGGCTTGATATGCATGGGCCAGGCCCCAGCACGTTGCAGTAATTTGCATCTCCCTGGAATTGTTGGGGTGACAGCATACTTTTTCCAAATGTTCTACTAGTTTTTCAGGATTCTGCACTTGTTCAGGGGTGAATTTCCAAAACATTGGAGGTGCCCACTGTTCTAGGTACTTGCCCATACTACCCCACACACCCTGCCACTCATAATTATCCAGCCTTGGGGCAGATCTCTGGGTGATCTTCTTTAAATAGTTGTTTAACCTTAAACAAGGCCTGAACCACATTCAGGAGCATGCTAATACCTAGCAATAGGACCATGCTGGTTTCGACATTCCAAGGGTATTGAAATTTTTCAAAATTTTCAAATGCCGCTTGAATTAGACTGGAAGAGAAGGGAAAGGGGAGGAAAGGCATCTCGCCCATAGATTGGCTTTCTGAGGAGGAAAGGTAAATGGTGTAATTATTAATAGTTTCCCACAGATGGTTCCCGAAGTATAGAGGTGATGACAATGCTGAGTGCAAATACCGGATTAGTCCCATGACCGATAATTTTATCATACCATAAGCCAGTATTACATGATACATCAAAGCGAAAACCTTAATCCACCTCCCATGGATGATAAGCAGCAGAAGAGGGACTACATACAGCAAGTGAGGTGATACATAACAGAACCCTAAAAATGAGCACCACAACTCTAAGAGCCAATAAATCAACATTGTGACCAGCAACTATTAGACCAATATAATGAATGCTTGTAACAAATTAATTTTAACATGCTCTGGTCAGGTTTGTCGTTATCTCAACCCTTCGTGCCCCATGTTGGGCGCCAAAAAGGATTGTTGTGGTTTAACCCCAGCCAGCAACTAAGCACCACGCAGCCGCTCTCTCACTTCCCCCCTGCCCAGTGGGATGGGGGAGAGAATTGGAAGAAAAGTAAAACTCATGGGTTGAGATAAGAACAGTTTAAGAGAACAGAAAAGAAGAAACTAATAATGATAATAATAACAATAATAAGATGACAACAATAATAATGAAAGGATTGGAATATACAAAAGAAGTGATGCACAGTGCAACTGCTTACCACCTGCCAACCAATGCTCGGTTAGTCCCTGAGCAGCGATCCCCCCGGTCCCACTCCCCCCAGTTTATATACTAGATGTGATGTCACATGGTATGGAATACCCTGTTGGCCACTTTGGGTCAGCTGCCCTGGCTGTGTCCCCTCCCAACTTCTTGTGCCCCTCCAGCCTTCTTGCTGGCTGGGTATGAGGAGCTAAAAAATCCTTGACATTAGTCTAAACACTACTTAGCAACAACTGAAAACATCAGTGTTATCAACATTCTTTTCATACTGAACCCAAAACATAACACTATACCAGCTACTAGGAAGACAATTAACTCTATCCCAGCCTAAACCAGTACAGTTGTAAAACAACCTTTTTTGCCTCTTCCCTGCCTTTCTTCCATTTCCTTGCTGTTTGATGTGCTCTTTTTTGTCAAGGCAAAAAAATTACCTGTCGTATTTCTTGTGGCATTGTAGGCTAGAGTTGCAGTGACTCCTGTGAAGGTATTATGGAAAGGTGCTTATATCCTTAAAATAAAATGAAAACCATATTTTTCATGAGCACTTGAATATTTCTACTGGCTTGCTAGATTTAACTAATAGTCCTCAACAGGCTAAACTCTTACAACTGTTCCTGTCAGGGGAGCTGCAGCATTGTCCTTTAATTCCCCTGTTTATCTGGGATTTGACACCAAAGAGACTTGAACTTTTGTTTTGGTGGCAGTGGTTACATGTGATTTCAGATGAGTCTGACTAATTCTTGTAGGCAAAACATCTTACAGTCAGCAACATCTCACTGATCACTTCTTTTCATAGATAGCTTCATAGCTATTTCCATTTGAGGCTGGTAAAGTAGTTATATTTAATGACAGAAAACATTCTGCTTTGAACTCCTGAAACTGATGCCTAGGAATTATATTCTCCTTTGTCTTACAAACACGTATAGTTTCTAAAAGACAAGACAACAAAGAAACCTGTATAAAATGGAGAACAAAACAGTGGGGTGGATGGAAAGGGGGAAGCAATATCACTTGGACTCGTTAACTTCTGTTTTCTTTGCCAGTTCTAAAGCGGATGACTTATCGACTGCTATTCTGAAGCAGAAGAACAGGCCCAATCGGTTAATTGTTGATGAAGCCATCAATGAAGACAACAGCGTTGTGTCACTGTCCCAGGTGTGTCATCTATAAAAGCAAAGCATTTAATCTGGTAATATGCAAGCTGTTGCTGTCTATTAACTTGAAATGTAACTTTGCAACATGAATCTTAAGTATTTGTGTCAGAAGCTGCAGCAGTTACAAGTGAGGGAGGTGGGTTGTCTTGTTTTCTAACACTCTTCCATGATAAAATATATTTTGATTCTCAACTTTTAGGATTCATTTGAGCTTGTGCCCTTAGTCTGGCTTCAGGATTAGCTCTTAACTGGTGTAGTAGGAGCCTCTGTCTTTGTAGATCTAGTATATCGCTTCCAAGATGTAATTCTCCAAAGCCAAGTAACTCTCCTTCAAAGGCTTGAATTCTTTTTTTGTCAAAAGCTTGTTCTAATGCTATTATTGTTTACAGGCAAAAATGGATGAATTGCAACTGTTCAGAGGAGACACTGTCCTGTTAAAAGGAAAGAAGAGGAGAGAAGCGGTCTGCATTGTTCTGTCAGATGATACCTGCTCAGATGAGAAGATTCGCATGAATAGGGTTGTTCGCAACAACCTGAGAGTGCGCCTGGGTGACGTGATCAGGTGAGGACTAGTTTGCTAACTGTTGCATATCCCTGGGTTGCCTAAATAATTTGTGTGCTGGCTCTGAATTGATTTAGACTGTAGCAGAGATAGGGTCTGCAGGAAGTACTCTTATGTCTTCCAGAGGAGATCACAGAAATGTTTTCAAGTGTGTGTGTGTCTTACATCAGGGATCTGGGTTTACTTTTGCATGTGTTTCTGGCTGTATGCATATTCAGATTAATACTAAAAAATTATGCTAAAGATTCTTGAAGTCTCTTCAGGACCTTCATGAGCCCAGGTCCTGTCATTAAATTAAGTAGTTCAATTGCCCAACTTTTGTCACAGTCTTCTTATCAAATTTACATTGTCAGATGAATTCACAAGTTTTTCCCATCTAAATTTTTAATGTCCACAAAGTTAACTGTGGAAAGCAATAAGCAACATTGTAATTGATCTCATAGTATGGTTAGCTCAAGCACTGAGCTGCCCTATGACAAACAGAAGTTAAAACTTGCTAGAAATGAGTGACAAAACCATGAAGCAGTCAAATAGCAAGATTAAAAATCCTCGAAGGTTGTTTATATTCCAATTTTTGTTATAAAATAATTTTAAAATTAGGAATGCTTTAACACTGTTGCAGGAATTTTGTGCAATGCTTGCAGAAGGTAGTGGGAAAGCACTGAAGTATATATCTTGGCTTACAGGAGGCAGGTTCCATTCTATAATGGGAGTGGGGGAAAAAAACGTGAGCATTTCTTAAACATAAAAATGCTAATTTGCAGGCTTAAATATGTGAGGGCTGACAGCTCTTCCTCCTGAGTATCTTCCTAATCTGGAATATTGTGCATGTTCTGGGAAAATTTTGAGCCTGGTTTCTGACACTAGACTTCCTGGGGTGATATCTGGAATAATCTTTAAATGTAAAATGTATTTCATATGAACTTTGTAGAGGAGAGGAATGAGTTTGTTCCACCCATCTCTCTACCACTAGAAAATGTAAGTTTTAAACACGACTGTAGTTAGAACAGAACAGTGCTTTGAGCCAGTCTGTGGATTTAAAATGAAGGTTAATCCTTACTTTAACCTGATGTGAGGTTACTGTTGGAGTAATTTCTAGTGTGACAGTTCAGCCTGTGCTCTCCCCTTCTCTGCTGGGACTGTGTCTGTAGTGGTTCTCAGCCTTCCAGATGTGTTACTGATTGTCTTAGCTTTGTTGCAAGGGTCAGAGAA
Organism: Harpia harpyja; assembly: GCF_026419915.1. Classification (NCBI taxonomy): domain Eukaryota; kingdom Metazoa; phylum Chordata; class Aves; order Accipitriformes; family Accipitridae; genus Harpia; species Harpia harpyja. Next base: position 22,685,149 of record NC_068968.1, on the reverse strand, counting down.
TTTTCACACTTCTTGCCCTCAAAGTTTTTCTTGCTGATCTTTAAGTACTTATTGTGTTACTGTTGTGGTTTAAGCCCAGCTGGCAACAAAGCACCACAATGCTGCTCGCTCACTCCTCCCCGGTGGAGAAAATATAAAGAAAAGCTCATGGGTCGAGACAAGGACAGGGAGGGATCACTTACCAATTATGGTCACGGGCAAAAAACAGATTCAACTTGGGGAAAAAACAAAATCAATTTAATTTACTACCAATCAAATCAAAACAAGAATAATGAGAAGTAAAACCAAACCTTAGAACGCCTTCCCCCCACCCCTCCCTCCTTCCCGGGCTCAGCTCCACTCCCGATTTTCTCTACCTCCTCCTCTTCAGTGGTGCAGGGGGATGGGGAATGGGGGTTGCAGTCAGTTTGTCACACATTGTCTCTGCTGCTCCTTCCTCCTCAGGGGGAGGACTCTTCACTCTTCCCCTGCTCCAGCGTGGGGTCCCTCCCATGGGAGACAGTTCTCCACGAACTTCTCCGGCATGGATCCTTCCCATGGGCTGCAGTCCTTCACGAACTGCTCCAACGTGGGTCATTTCCGTGGGCTGCAGTCCTTCAGTCACAGACTGCTCCAGTGCGGGCTTTCCCATGGAGTCACACAGCCATCTTCGGGGGCATCCAACTGCTCTAGCGTGGGCTCCTCCACAGGCTGCAGGTGGGCATCTGCTCCACTGTTCACCTCCATGGGCTGCAGGGCATCACCTCCTCTGGCGCACCTCCTCCCCCTCCTTCTTCACTGACCTTGGTGTCTGCATAGGTGTTTCTCACATTCCACTCTCCTCACTCACTGCAGGTTCCCCTTCTTAAATATGTTATCCCAGAGGTGCTACCACCATCGCTGATTGGGTCGGCCTTGGCCAGAGGCGGGTCCGACCCAAGAGCCGGGGAAGCTTCTAGCAGCTTCTCACAGGAGCCTCCCCTGTAGTCCCCTCCCCCACTACCAAAACCCTGCCATGCAAACCCAAACCAGTTACTTTCTGTGGCCTGGTTTCTGCCAAAATCCAGATTCATGCGCTAATTGCTTCCTGCTTGTAGTCTGTCAGCTGTTTTCCTTCTGGGGCAGTCTGTCTTTTCCTTTACCCTTCTGCTATATCCTCTCTGTAAAGCATGTGCTAAAAGAATCTATTAAGAGTCTTGAACAAAGTAACGTATGAAAAGTCACGTGTTCAGCTGCAGTTCCACATAGGCTTTTCTTAGCTGGCAGAGCCAGTTTGAGCTTTCTGCCTCTCTGCCACAGGTTGATACTCTGAGGTGTTGCTACAGTTGGCCTACACTGTAAAAATAATAGCTGAAATGTTTATTTAAAAAGGGGGAAGGGGTCTTCAGACTTTAACCTAAATGTCAATCTCCACAAAGGGGGATTGATAGACACCTGGCTACCCCTGGTTGGTATTGTGAGAGCCTTTGCTCAGAATCAGGGTCATCAGCAACAGGAGCTGTTATGAGAGAGAGAGAGGAAGGAAGGAACAAAGAGTTTCCCCCAGCTCCCTTTCCCTCATAGTTGGTTCAGCAGTAGCTCCTTGTTGAAACATAAGTTAGCTCATGACTCTCGCAGGTCTTTAGGCTGCATTAGTAACTTGTGAATGTGCCTTGGGGATGGCAAGGGGGGCTACAGAAGAGCAAGGGGTAGGAAGAAAGTATGAAACTTCCCAGCTGAGAGAAGGAAATCGTGTTGTGAAGACTAGCGCTCTGATGGGCATGATTTTTGCCTTGTCAGCATTCTTATGCAGGTGGGAAGTCTCACCAGGGCTTTGGAGGGTCCTTTCTGGCACTTGTACTGGCCTGGGAAGGGACATCACTGCCTTTTCCAGACTGGGGTGTAAGTCCAGGATTCCAGGCTAACTGGAGTTTTCTTCTGTTGCAGCATCCAGCCTTGCCCAGATGTGAAATACGGCAAACGTATCCATGTGCTGCCAATTGATGACACGGTAGAAGGGATCACGGGGAATCTGTTTGAGGTCTATCTCAAGCCATACTTCCTGGAAGCATACAGACCCATCAGGAAAGGTAATAGCACCTGTTATTGAAGTCCTGATGGCAGCGAGTGTGAGCTAGTCCTGCGACTGAATAAAGAGAATTTCTAGAAGCTTGCACAGATCTCCACGAAGCATTAGACTGACATCTGTAGAGTGAGATTGGGGAGTTGCCTGCATAGTAATCAATTGGTTGGATATACTAGCTGGCACCCTGACTAAATTCACTTTTTCAAAGTAACTTAATAACTGGGAGAGTGCATAAAAAACAAATATACTTTTAGAGTTGTGCTAGTAGCACTTCTGCTGGAACAAATAGATCCTAATACAGTATAAACACAAGTTGAAGTTATCCAGCTTCTGTAGCCCAGTTTAGCCAGGAGTCATAGTGCAGTATTATTCTGCTTCTGGAAACAACCAGTTATAACTAGTAACAACTAGTTATAATAACTCAAAATGAATTTTTATTAAGTTGGGGGTTTTTTGCCTGTTTTAGAAATGTTAAATTGAAACTGAATGGAAAAGAAATGTGATTCCTTGCCTTTGTGTTTTGTATTTAGGCAGAGTATTCTTTTCTATTGTTTGCTGGTTTTGTTTGCTGTTTGTTTCTGGATGAAATTTGAGAACTTCAACTGCTACAGATCTAAATGGTGCTTGGGTAGTTACAGTGTACATGCAGCTCTTGAGTTTAAAATGCAGAACAGTGTTAAAAATGCCAGCAGTATATGCCTTTGTAACCAACTTGTCTTCTGGGGCTGCTGGTAGTACAAGGGTTGACATTTTGCAGACATCTGTTGCAGCAGGCTGCTGAAATGTGGGGTTTTGCAGGTGACATCTTCTTGGTGCGTGGAGGGATGCGTGCAGTGGAGTTCAAAGTGGTGGAGACAGATCCAAGTCCTTACTGCATAGTGGCTCCGGACACAGTGATCCATTGTGAAGGAGAGCCCATCAAACGAGAGGTGAGCAGAATCCTGCCATGCGTTTCTACTGAATCCCCTCTGTCCGAAATCTGTTTCAGTGACAGTCCTTGAGAGCAGCAGTGTTTGCAGTTCCTGTTTTGGCATTTTGTGTATTGAATGTAATGATTAAAACCTCTGGTTTCAGGAGATGAGCTGCTGCTGAAGGTAGTCAGAGAAATGTGCTTCCAGTATCCTTCCTCAGATGCTGAGATAGCACCAGTGCTTAGGTGTGCTGATGAAATGCCATACTTCGGCAGCAGCTGGTTTTGCATCTGCTTCCAGGTATCTCGTGCTGGACTTGGATGCATCTTTTAATTCCAAAGTTCCCTTGATCCATAGCAGGGAGGGCTTATGATGTTGCTAAATTTCATGCCATGTGAAAAGAAAGCAATTAGTGCTTTTTCAGTGAGAAATTTGAAATCTCTAAATGGTTGGGGTTTTTTGTTTGTTTGGTGTGTGTTTGTTTGTTTTTTGTTTTTTGTTTTTATTAGGTGGTTTGGTTTTTTTCCCCAGTCCCTTAAGGTATCTAGCCTTGAGCGTCCCAAGCTTGAGGCAGCCTGAGTAGATTGTCTGTCAGGTCTTGGCCACCTTACCGTTACAGAGTAGGAAATCTCAGAGAAATGAGCTAAGGTGGTATACTTCATAAAGTAGGTGCCTTTTTACTACTTGCAAATCAGAGTGAGTGCTGGTTTGTAGTTAGCTGCCTTCTGAAAAGTTCACTTCTATTTGACACTTGTGAGACTATGTCTGGGCACTGGATGAGTCTAGTTTGGGCTATTCAGGACACAGTAGAGACAGATAGGAGCAAGTTCAGCAAAGGCCACCAAAATGATGAGGAGCTGGAGGTCAGAATGAATGAGGAACAGCTGGGAGAGTGGGTTGATGCAGCATGGAGAAGGGAAGGCAAAGAGGTAGGCTTACTGGCAACTGCCTGATGGGAAGGGGTGGATAACCAGGCTCTTTCAAGAGCTGCGCACAGGGACAGGACTAGAGGCAATGGTACAAGCTGGATCAAGGGTAATTACCAATGGATATTAGGAAAAAGGTTTCCCCAAACCCTGGAGCAAGGCCTGAAGAGGGCACGAATCTCCAGACCTGGAGACCTTCAGTGCTTGATAGGGCCAGACCCTGAGCAACCTGCTTGAAGCAGTAGTTCCTGTTTGTGGGGCTTGGACTGAGCCCCTCTGAGATTCCAGGCTGTGTTATTTTATTATTTTAGTGTGGCCTAATGTTACAGATAACTAAGGCCAGTAGAGATTTGGACAGCCAAATGAATGGATGCTGTAGAGCTATACCGAAAGAGTTGGTTACAGTTGGTCTTATCTGCACACTTGGATCTTAACATTCTCTGTTAATTTGAGTCAATCCCAAAAGAAAACACTGTCAGAGAACTGTATGGTAGCTATGGTATGTCAAGTAGTTAGAAATATTATATTTTATACTGAGCTTTATTGTCTATTGTTATCTTCGTTAGCCACATCAGAGGGTCACGCAACTTGTTTTACGCTAGAGTCTGTAGGGGTCCTGGCAGCAGAGGCTGTCATTCAAGAGGGTGGGCTTCAGTGAGGTCTAGGTACATGCAGGCATTTCCCTTTGCATGTCTGGGAAGAGAGAGCTAAGAAACAATTGTAGAAGACACCAGGAAGACTTGAAAGTGAGAATCTCGAGACAGCAAAGAAATGGCAACGAGCAAAAACCTGGATTCCTTGGGTTCTGTAGACCGGGAGGGATTGTTGTACTATTGTTTTCACTCAAATGTTTGATGTATTTCCTTCCGGGTAGGATGAAGAAGAGTCACTGAATGAAGTGGGCTATGATGACATTGGTGGCTGCCGGAAGCAGCTGGCTCAAATCAAAGAGATGGTGGAACTTCCCCTCCGACACCCTGCGCTCTTCAAGGCCATAGGGGTGAAGGTAAGTCCTTGTGTGCACCAGGTGGATGAATGGGCTTGCCCTTGCAGATGACTCTTGATGTTGGAGGTTTATGAGGTGTTGGGAGGGGAGTAAGTAATTTGTTTTGGGTTTGTTTTTTTTTTAATGCTGGTGTTAGGACAGTATTTCCTTACAAGTTTTGGACACAGATTAAAGTACTGGCAACTTGCAAAGCAGAGGGATGCTTTGAATCAGCACTGTCAGTTACTGGCAAGGTTTTTGTTTGTGTGTCATGCAAAGTAGTAAGGGTGTTGATAGCAATGCTGGGATGGCAGCTGTTGCGTGAGTTTGCATCGCAATTTCAGACTGGCTTTATCAAATGCTTACAGCTTCACTGTGAAGCTACTTAGGCATTCAGATACTAGCTTACCACCTAAGTCCCTTGCCTTTGTACTCAGCCTCCACGTGGGATCCTGCTGTATGGTCCTCCTGGCACTGGTAAAACACTGATTGCCCGAGCGGTGGCCAATGAAACAGGGGCTTTCTTCTTCCTGATCAATGGTAAGTTTTGTGGCTGCTTTGGCCCCAGATCTGCTGTGTACTCATTCATCCATATCATGATAATGAATAGTATTAATAGGGCTTATAGAGCCACATTGTCTCCCTGACATCCTTCCTTACCTCTTTGAAGTGTGCCTCTGGGGACACTTAGAGGCTGTTTGTGTGGAAGCGTCTGTAGTGGCACTTCCCTTAAGCTTGATTGTTTTGTAGCAGGCTGGTTGGAAGGACAGCTTTGCGATGCAGGGACTTGGAGTCTGTCTGGCTGAGTGTTCATTTATGTTGGTGAGGGCAGAGCTGGGAGTGGTGAGATTATTCTATGTATGTGGGTGCAGGACACTTGTTTCTGTTGCTGCCAGCGTGTCCCATTCAGAAAAGAAGCTGGTCTGCTGTGGATTTCTTTTTTCCCCTCAAGTAAAGCACAAGACCTGTTCTGTTTCACATAACATTAATTGGGAGGAACTGTCCTGAAAGCTATAATGAGTACCTTGGGACTTAGCTACAAGTGACAGAACTTCCTATTGATCACTCTTTACCTGTAGCAGTTGAGATGGATACTAGTTTATGTCCAGTAAGGACCAGATTCTGAATTTTCCTCACTGTTTTTCTGTCCATTTTACAGTCAGTGCTGGAATAACTGTACAATTTGTACTTAAGGAGTGCTGCTTTTCTTTTCTGATTTCAATCACTTAGACCCATGAAAATGAAAGCAAAGGAGTGTATAGCACAGCATAGCAGTGAGCAGTGGTAGGGAAGTGACTTGCTTTGTATCTCAAGATATCAGATGTAAATGGACTGTTTTTAACCATGTCACCCTTGTCATATACTTTCTAAGTGTGTGGAAGGTGTCACTGCGTGCTAATGAGCCAGACGTTTCTTTAGATACTTGTACTTCTATTGTGTAATAAAAATAACATTGTCAGAATTAGTGATGTGTTCTCTGTCTGCTAGTCCCAAGCATGGAGCTGCAGGCAGTGTTGTAGATGGAGCTGGTATGAATTGGTGAGTTACTTGTAATGAAACACTCTTAGTACCTGCCTGCACCAGCTGGCACACTTCAGTCAGCTAGCAGCTTTGCACTCCTGAGGGTCAGGTTTCTTTTTCTTGGATCTCTTAGAAGCATACTTTTCTCTTTATTACTGCTCCCATCAGCATGATGGAAAAATCTGTAATAACAGAATAAATCTGTGAGCCTGCACTAGTGTTCAGCAACTGGAGATCTTGGGGGAATGCTGCCCTTCCTTCTGGGATTGATGTGCTTACACTTTTTTTTTCTTTAATTTTTTATTTATTCTTTGAGAGGAGATGGGTTTTGGGGCTTTTGGAACTTTGGGGTGTTGGTTTTCTTGGTTTTTTGTTTGTTTTGGGTTTTTTTTGTTTGTTTTTTTTGAACTCATTTATAGGATCTTACAGAGGTAAATGTATACCTGTGTAATGCAAGCTAAAGACAGCTTCAATATCTTACAGCTTTTTCCTTCCCTACCCTGATAATTCATCACCATATAATTTGATTGCTTCTCTTGCAAGCTAGGACTGGCATTAACTGTGTGTGGCGGCACATTACAGAGAAGCTTACCAAGTGTGAAATAGTGTAAGGAAAGAGGCAGCTAAAGGTAGCTCATTGACTAGTGCTGCATTCTGTTAGAATAAACTGAAAACACCAGAATAATGATAGAAAGTAATTCTGCATGCTGTTCTTGCCTGTTCAGCTGCAAATTTAGTGAACTTGGTTGACAGTATTTGCTTTGGCTTGAAATATATATACTCCCATGTGAATGTTGTACTAAAATAATTCAGCTGCGTGCCTTGAGGCTAGCTGCCTCTCTTCTGGGTGCCACAGTGCCGTTATTTTTTCAGGTCCTGAGATCATGAGCAAGCTGGCTGGTGAGTCTGAGAGCAACCTGAGGAAAGCCTTTGAAGAAGCAGAGAAGAATGCTCCTGCCATCATCTTCATTGATGAACTGGATGCCATTGCTCCTAAGAGAGAGAAGGTAAAGAAAGCCTGTAGAAGATAAAGGAGTACATCTTTTTTTGGTAGCAGCTGGTGTGAATCTCTGCATTTGACTACAGGGTAAAGCAGTATTTAACGCCTGAATTCAGTTGGACGTCAGAAGTTGGATATTGGAAGAATCCGATATAGTTCACGATGTTTCTTAACAGCTCACGTCTGTTGTATCTGTCTGCTCTGGTGCAGTACTAGCTCCTGTGCTGTGTTTTAGAGCTTTTGGTCTAATCATTACTTTCTCTCTCCATAGACACATGGAGAGGTGGAACGTCGCATAGTGTCTCAGCTGTTGACTCTTATGGATGGACTGAAACAGAGGGCACACGTGATTGTTATGGCAGCTACCAACAGACCTAACAGCATTGACCCAGCACTCAGGCGATTTGGTAACCATGCTTGCCATCTTTTTTGTGTGTGTGTGTGTATCAGATACTTTGTTATGGGCTATGCTTCAGGGGCCTTGGAAAGATTGAGCAGAAATTAATATTAAACATCTTCTGTGTGTTACATAAACTATTGACTTGTCTCCAGCTACTTGTTTGAAATTCATTTCTAGGCTTCCAGCCTTTGGTATCATTTTCTGTGCTTTATTAGGTTAGAACTTGTAGAAATAACAAAATACTTAAAGGGTAGCGTGCTTTTTCACCTCATCAATTAGGTGAGGCTATTTCAGGACTAAACGCTTAAGGGGTAGTTCATACCTCAGGTTGCAGAAGGCTCTGAATTGTCCAATTTCTCTTTTATTGATGAGAAGTCTGGTAGTTTCTGAGATTCAGGTTTTCGAAACTTTGCAGCGTGAATGAATGTCTGTTGTATGACCAGTTGGTAAAGTCAAGTTTGCAGGAAAAAACGGCCTCTTAAATGTGTAGTGAGGCATTTGAATGCACAGCTATGGCTAGAGGAAAATGATAGGTGTATGTACCTTAGTTAATATTGCAGTAATACATAGGTTTCCTGCCTCCCCAGATATTGGGGCAGTTCATGGTTTTTACCACTTGGGTACTGCTATGAAAGTTCTGAAAAATTAAATCTCCCAGTATTTGTGGACTCCTGTGCTGAGGACACAAAGGTAGGAATAAACAAAAATGTCTCATGGTGTGTTGGTTAGGAGAAGCGTATTTTCCTATAAATGAGGCTCAGAAAAAAACAGAAATCCTCTGTGTTTATATAATCTTGAACTCTAGTTAATACAGTAGTCTCACTTTCCCTAAATGGCTAAAGCTTTTCTTCCTTCTCTGATCTGACTCTGCTACTGTGCTGATAGATGCTGCAGAGAAACCCAAAGCTCTGGCATTTTCTGAAATTGTATGCGTTTGTGACTTGTCATCATGTTCCTCTGTCAGAGGAAGGCAGCAACTGCAGCTCCTTTAGTTTGCAGAATCAACAGCTCAACATATGTTTTGTACTCCCCAGGTCGTTTTGACAGAGAGGTAGATATCGGTATCCCAGATGCCACCGGGCGCCTGGAGATCCTGCAGATCCACACAAAAAATATGAAACTGGCTGATGATGTGGATCTGGAACAGGTGAGTAGCGTGCTATTAGGAGAGCTTGTCTCCACTTGTTTAGGACAGTGTGAAACTGGTCGAATGTGTGATCTCTGGGCTTCCTTCTAACTAGTTTATCAGTGACCAAAAATCCTCACTCGCTAGTGAAGAATGGCATGGCTAAGTGAAACAAACATATATCAGTCCAATCTGGAAGTGCCTTGCCACTGTCCTCCTGGGTTTGTTTGCTGTGGCATTCTCTTTAAAAATAAAGCAAGCCTGAAACAGCATTCACAGAGCTGGGTGAACATTGTGGTGATACTGGATGGTTACTGTAATCTCTGTCCTGAATGAAGAACTGCAGTCCTCAGGGTTATCTTTCTGCACACCATCTGAATTCCAGTTGCAGCTTTGATCTCAAGTAGGAGGTGGAACAGCAGTGTCTTTGCCTGTTAAATATGTGATAGCACTTGTCTTGAATTTGCAGCAGAGCACTGATGTTCCTGTCTTCCAGAGTTTTGTTGCACCTCTGAGTGAATGACCAGAGCATGCATTGCCCTTGCAGAGTGCTTGCTTGTATCCCTGTGAGTCATAGTCGGTGCTCTGCTTTCAGGTGGCAAATGAGACCCATGGCCATGTTGGTGCTGACTTGGCTGCTCTTTGCTCAGAAGCTGCTCTTCAGGCTATCAGAAAGAAGATGGATCTCATAGACCTAGAAGATGAAACCATTGATGCTGAAGTGATGAACTCGCTGGCTGTGACCATGGATGACTTCAGGGTAATGCAGGAGTGCCCCTCTTTCTTTTGGGTGCAATGTCTAATTGCTTATCTGAAACGTGTGAACATAACATGTTAGACTTCATATAATGCTGTTTCTTCTAACGATAGTGGGCTCTGAGCCAGAGCAACCCTTCTGCTCTTCGGGAGACTGTGGTGGAGGTGCCACAAGTTACCTGGGAAGATATTGGTGGTCTAGAAGATGTAAAGAGAGAACTCCAGGAACTTGTACAGGTAAGGGTTTCCAACAGACTTTTGCCTAGTCAGCATGAAAAATAATTATAATAATAAAATCCAGAACCTCTTCACGTTCCTGTTTGGGCTGTGAACAGGGTAAATGCAGAGGTTTTATGGCATTTTGTTGTAATGGACTGAAAATACCACGCTGTTCCATCTTAGTGAACTTAAGGAAAGGAAGGTGCTGGGTGGGAAGCAGTATCAGGCTTTCCTTAGCTGAGTCTACAGTGACATCTTGGGTGGGTGTTTTGCTACATGCAGAAACAGCAGCAGTTCTGCTTCTCTTAAATGGAGACCAGCAGTGGGACCAATGCTGAGATTCCTGTTACATGGTGGCTTTATATGCCAGAAAGTGGATGAAGATTCTTATACAGAGAGCCTCTGAAGGGCTTTCCATCAGCGTTAGCATAGGGACAGGTGAGAAGTAATTGTGAAGCCTTCTATGAAAGGAGAGGCTGCAACAAAGTCATGAATGATCTGTGGAAACTTCTGGTGCCTGCTTGTGTTGGAGTGGTTTGGGTTTGATATGTCCCTGCTTTCAGTTGGCACTGTAGAAATAGCCTGTCTGTGAATAAAAGAATCTACTTTTTAGTCTAATTTTCTGGCATTAAAATCATCACCTATCTCTGACCTTGTTGTGGAGGATAAATGCTCACATCAGACATCTTGCCTGTCTCTGGAGGGCAAAGCAAATAGGTTAGATAATGAGCTGTTCCCTTTTGCTTCTGCAGGGCAGAGTGAAGCTGGGGTTAAGTGTGCTGGAAAACTACCTGAACTGGTACTTAGTTCATAGGTGGAAGTAGACTGTTTAAGGCAGCTTTACAATTTAGCTGTGGTGCTTTTCAAACCAGTGCCCGTTTAAAAACTCCAGTGGCACCAAGCAGGCAGAATCTTGTGTTTAACCCACCAGAAATCTCAGGTAGTGTTTCTGGTAGGAGCAGAAACAAAACTATCTAGTGAAAGATGTCCCTGCCCATGGCAGGGAGGTTGGACTAAGATGATCTTTGAAGGTCCCTTCCAACCCAAACCATTCTGTGATTCTAAAGTACAGACCTGTTCTGGCTCATCACAAGGGGTTTTTGTTTGTTTGTTTTGTTCTCCTTCAGTATCCTGTGGAGCACCCAGACAAGTTCCTCAAATTTGGCATGACCCCATCAAAAGGGGTTCTGTTCTATGGGCCACCCGGTTGTGGTAAGACACTTCTGGCCAAAGCCATTGCCAATGAATGCCAGGCAAACTTCATTTCCATCAAGGGGCCAGAATTGCTCACCATGTGGTTTGGCGAGTCTGAAGCCAACGTGCGCGAGATCTTTGACAAGGTAAGTGTTTCTTCTACTCCTTGTGCTATGTTTGTGCTGAGATACCCACAAAACATTGTCTCCACTGCACCTGTCTTACTGGCCTGGTTCTTGTTTGTGTGTGTTGTGTTTTCCCCACTTGCGCTGAGAGCAGATGCTGCTTTCCTGATGTTAGGGAATTAATTCTCTTTGGCAGCATAGCTATTTAAATGGTTTTCTCCTGCTGCAATTTGTATCTGTTGTTACAGGATGATAAATGCCCCAGTGTCTTAGCAGCGAGGCTGGCATTAGGATGGCATAGATATTCTCTGCATCCCTGAAAACTTATTTTGACACCTCATTAGCCATCACCTTCTACAAAAATATGCTACGGGTTCTTCTTCTTCTGCAGTTGGACTAGATGATCATTGTAGGTCCCTTCCAACTGAAATATTCTATTCTATTCTATTCTTGTCCTGCAATATATATGGCTTAGAAAGGAGCTCACTCCTACTGCCCAGTTTGTAAAGGGAACTAGGCCTTAAACCTCATTGTTTCTAAGACTATTCGTATCAGACATATAACTAATGATTAGAGATTGCTTTAGATGTGATTAATAGAATGCAGATGCTTATAAAACAATATGCATAAGCTGCTTATTTGTCCTACGTGTAGCCCCCACCATGGCTGGCTAAAAGCCCAGTCAAGCTGAATCAACAGAAGAAGGATCATACATCTTAGACCTAAGACATGGGAGTAAGTGATTAACTTTAGAGCAAGATAAATTAATAGAGTAGCCTGAGTGATTTTCAGAAATTCAAAGGTGATCTTTGATAAGTGATTGTGGTGACCGAAGACCTTCTGCCTACGACCACCAACTTCAGAAGAACCGGGACACGAGAATTGATGAGATAAGATGATGAATGATAACGACATGGGAACCGAGATCAACTGGAAAATTACAAAGACTTTGGACTGGGATAATGGGTGGTAAAAAGGTATATAAGACTGAGAAATTTTTGGAAGCTTGCCATTCACTGTGGTGGTGGCCCAACTCTGAGTTGTTAATAAAGCAAACCTAGAGAAACCCATGACTGAAAATCCTTTAACACAGTTCCCCCATAGATAGTGTGATCTCCTGTCCCAGGAGGTATCTGCATGGATTATCTTGGGAATCCTCACTCCTGTGGTCAGGGAAGGTGCTGAAAGAGCAAAGTTGGAAGGAGAGCGAGAGAGAAAAATTTTAGGTTGAGAGAGAACCTCAGAGGCCATCTAGTCCAGTTGTTTGTCCAGAGCAGGGAGATAACTTGGAAATTCAATCGGGTTGCTCAGAGCCTCGTGTTCTGAATGTGTGCTAAGGATGGAGAATCCCTGACCTCTCTGGGCCTTGTGCTAGTGTTTGAGCTCTCTCATTGTGAAGAAATTTTTTTTTTTTTTTTCCTTATTTCGAACTGGAATTTTCTTTGCAGCCATTTGTGCCTGTGGTCTTTCAGCCTTTCACTGTGCATCTCAAAGAAGGATCTGGCTCCCTTTTCCCTATAACTACCCATTAGGTAGCTGAAGACAGCAATTGGATTTCCCCCTTCCATTTGATATATCTTGCTTACTGATGCTTGAGTGCCTAAATAACCAATTGATGTCCCCAGATCTTGCAGGGAGAGTTCTAGTCCAGGCAAATTGGCTCTAGCTTTCCCTCTAGGCATTGGAGTTACCACCCTTCTGCTTGGTTCACAATGCTCCTAGCTTTGGGGAAATACAGCTTGTTGTTCAGGAGAATTTAATTGAGGGTTTGTGTGGCAGGAGACTGTTCTGGAGCAGCTCCTCCAAGCTCTCCTTGCAGCAGCAGTGCTCTGGTATTCCTCTGAGCTGCTTTAATTGTAGGGTAGGCTTAGTGTAAAATCGGCATGCTCCTCGCCTGGTGGTATTAACGTGGAGTAATTGTTCCCGTTTGCTTTTTGCAGGCCCGCCAAGCAGCCCCTTGTGTGCTCTTCTTTGATGAGCTGGACTCCATTGCAAAGGCTCGAGGTGGGAATATCGGAGATGGTGGTGGTGCTGCAGACCGTGTCATCAACCAGATCCTGACAGAGATGGACGGCATGTCCACCAAGAAAAACGTCTTCATCATCGGTGCCACCAACAGGCCAGACATCATTGACCCAGCCATCTTGCGTCCCGGCCGCCTGGATCAACTCATCTACATCCCCCTGCCTGATGAGAAGTCCCGGGTTGCTATTCTTAAGGCCAACCTGAGGAAATCACCAGTTGCCAAGGTAGGATCTGCGCCCTAACTGTGTCTGACTTGGGTTTGCTGTGTGCTGCACGTGCTCCTCACAAGCTGGGGACAGAGCAGAGGGCTGGTGACTGTTCCACACGATACAGAGCTGGGAAACCTCCAGTCTCTGAAGGATGGAAATGAAGAGGTAGGGGGAGGCTTGAGCTCTGAGACTAGGTATCAATGAAGCTAGGTGTTAGTGTGTAAGCACAGCGGGTCTTTATCACGTAGTAGAGTTCTGCCCACAGTGTGGGAACAAGAAAGCCTGTTATGGAAAGATGGAAAAGATTCTTGTACTCTGAAAGAAAAGTAAATATAGAAAACAGGGGTGGGAAATGGAAATTGAAGAGGAACCATTGCAGTTAATTGTTGCTGAACTCTGATAGGCAAGAGCTATGTCCCTTGCCTGGGGAGCAGGCAATAATGCAACTGATAGTTAATCAGAGAAAAGCAGATGTCAAGTGAGAGCTCAAGCTATTTTATGTCTAGCTTACCTTTTTAGGTGCTGTTGGGAAGGAAAGCTTCAAAAGAGGTTGCAGTACTACTCCCTCAGTTGAGGGGAAGGAGGAGGAGGTTGGTCATCTTGGTCTGCCTGTGCCCCATCTCCATTTCCAGTCTGACAGTGTTTCATTTGACTCCTAATGCTGAGACCTGAGCAAATAATATCCTAAATCCACAAGTCAACCTGCTTCTTCTTGAGGGTGAACAGTGCAGAGGCATTTTCCCCCTCTACTCTGCTCTCGTGAGACCCCACCTGGAGTACTGTGTTCAGCTCTGGGGCCCCCAGCATAAGACAGACATGGACCTGTTGGGGTGGGTCCAGAGGAGGGCCATGAAGATGACCAGGGGGCTGGAGCACCTCCCGTATGAGGACAGGCTGAGAGAGTTGGGGTTGTTTAGTCTAGAGAAGAGAAGGTTCTGGGGAAACCTTATAGTGGCCTTCCAGTACTTAAAGGGGGGGCCTACAGGAAAGATGGGGAGGAACTCTTTCTCAGGGAGTATAGTGATAGGACAAGGAGTAATGGTTTTAAACTGAAAGAGGGTAGATTTAGATTAGATATTAGGAATAAATTCTTTACTGTGAGGGTGCTGAGACACTGGAATAGGTTGCCCAGAGAAGTTGTGGATGCCCCCTCCCTGGAAGTGTTCAAGGCCAGGTTGGATGGGGCTTTGAGCAACCTGGTCTAGTGGAAGGTGTCCCTGTCCATGGCAGGGGGGTTGGAACTAGATGATCTTTAAGGTCCCTTCCAACCTAAACCATTCTATCATTTACAGCTGCTTCGTAGGGTCTTGCTGTGCGTGTGGGGAGTGCGGCCTGCCTTTGTATGTGGTTAACTTTTTTCCCAAAAACAAGAACCTTAACAGCTCATCTTTTCAAAATTGACTAAAATTAAAGCAGCACCTTGATACCATGGGATCTAAAGACACCTCTTTGTCACCTGAGGGTGTAAGGTGTAAAAGACAGGCCTCTCTTGGTTTGGTGGTTTGGTTTTTTTGTTTGGTTTTTGTTTTTGTTTTTTTTTCCCCCACTAGGATGTCGACTTGGATTTCCTAGCTAAGATGACCAATGGCTTTTCGGGGGCTGACCTGACAGAAATTTGCCAGCGTGCCTGCAAACTGGCCATCCGTGAGTCCATTGAGAGTGAGATCAGGCGAGAACGTGAGAGGCAGACCAACCCTTCCGCTATGGTGAGTGGGGCACTGAGCTTTCCCTGCTCATGAGACAGGCAGCCCACCTCTGCCTGTGGGTGACGCGGGGATGTATTCCTCTCCATAATCCTCGGATGGGGATGAGTGGGCTCTCAGCACAGAGTGTGGAGCTGGAGCACTTTGTTCTCATCTTGTGGGAGGGTGAGGCCCTCCTGGGGTGCCTCATTGTCAGCATTGCTCAGAAGGCCCCTGCTGCAGCTGTGACTCAGTCTGCCACAGTGTCCTTCTCCAGCCCCTACTTCGGTGGACATTGGAGCATCCTGGCCTAGAGGGAGGCTGTGGGTGGCTGTCGGGCTGTGGAGCTCAGGCATGCTGCTCACCTGGGCCCTCTGTCCCACTGCAGGAAGTGGAGGAGGATGATCCAGTTCCTGAGATACGCAGGGATCACTTTGAGGAGGCCATGCGCTTTGCTCGACGCTCTGTCAGTGACAATGACATCAGGAAATACGAGATGTTTGCACAGACTCTACAGCAGAGCCGTGGCTTTGGCAGCTTCAGGTAACCGTGGGGGAGTGGGGGGAGGGCAGCGTGGCTCAGCCAGCCCCAGAACAGAGCACTGAGGCAGCTTTCTGCTGGATTCTAGGTAACAAATTCCCTCTTCCACTGCGTTTTCCCATTCTCCCCAGCATGTACGGCAGCCAGCTGAGCATGTGGCAGGTGCAGGCTGTGCTGCAGGTTGGTTGTAGCTGCTCTGTTAGTGCTCCTGAAGTCCATCAACCCTTTTTTCCTTTAACACAAGCGACGTCCAGCAGCTGTATAAGCCTTTTGTGTGACCTGCTGTAAGGCTTCATCCCATTTCTCCTGCCTGTCCTACTTGGCACCAGGGTGTTTGGCGTGGAGGGAGGGTATCATGCTGAGCTGCAAGGAGGCTTTTGAACAGCATCTCTTCTCTCCCCTTCTGCACCACTGCATGCAGGTTCCCATCAGGTAACCAGGGCGGTGCTGGTCCGAGCCAAGGCACAGGAGGCGGCAGCGGGGGCAACGTGTACAGTGAAGACAATGACGATGATCTCTATGGTTAACTCGCTGTCCTCTGTGGACCAAACTCTACATCAGGCCATGTTGTACAGGAAAAAAATCCACTGTTTAATGGACTCTTGGCTTCTTCATTCCTCAGTCAGAACAGTGTAGCTGCACGTTAGACTTCTGTACAGGGAATGTTTTCTGCAAACACAAATCTAGACCAGCGTTCAGTTGGGAGGCAGATAGTGAATTAACAAGGAGGGGAAATGACTTAATTTCTGAGAAATTTCTGTTCTAGTTTCTGTGGCAGAATCAGCAGCTTTAGCAAAGAGTACAATGCTAGCCTGTATAAAGAAAAAAAAAAATCCCACAAAAAAATAAAAATCCCACAAAACTCTAGCTAGGCCCTGGCAATTCCTTTGTGTGGGACTGGTGCAGTGTAGCTTGTGCTGTCTCTGTAAACCCTGTCTCTCATGTGCTGAGCATTCCTCAGTCTGGTGGAGCCCATCTGTATGCGTGCTTCCCTGGTGTGTTTGAGGTTGCTCTTCATTCTTATGCCTCTTAGCCCCAGTTAACAGAAGAAATCGGTTTGGCAGTCTCTCCCCCCTACCCTAATTTGGCAGGAAGCACAAAGTAAGAGAGCCTGGTAGCAGGTATCTCTTACTTCTCTGATGCTGGCCCTGAGCTGTTGGGTCTCCTGCTGCTTTGGCTCCTGTTGTTGTGGTTTAACCCCAGCCAGCAACAAAGCACTGTGCAGCTGCTCTATCACTCCCCCTCCTCAACTGGACAGGGGAGAGAAAATATAACAAAAGGCTCGTGGGTCAAGATAAGGACAAGGATAGATCACTCACCAGTTACTGTCACGGGCAAAACAGACTTGACTTGGGGAAAATTAACTTAATTTATTACCAATCAAACCAGAGTAGGGTAATGAGAAATAAAACCAAATCTTAAAACACCTTCCCCCCACCTCTCCCTTCTTCCTGGGCACAGCTTCACTCCCAAATTCTCTACCTTTTCCCCCCAAGTGGCACAGGGGGATGGGGAATGGGGGTTACGGTCAGTTCATCACATGTTGTCTCTGCTACTCCTTCCACCTCAGGGGGAGGACTCTTCACCCTTCCCCTGCTCCAGCGTGGGGTCCCTCCCATGGGAGACAGTTCTCCACGACCTTCTCCAATGTGGGTCCTTCCCACAGGCTGCAGTTCTTCATGAACTGCTCCAGCATGGGTCCCTTCCACGGGGTCACAAGTCCTACCAGAAAACCTGCTCCAGTGTGGGGTCCTCTCTCCATGGGTCCACAGGTCCTGCCAAGAGCCTGCTCCAACATGGGCTTCCCACGGGGTCACGGCCTTCTTCGGGCATCCACCTGCTCCGGCGTGGGGTCCTCCACAGGCTGCAGGTGGATATCTGCTCCACCGTGGACCTCCATGGGCTGCAGGGGGACAGCCTGCCTCACCATGGTCTTCACCACAGGCTGCAGGGGAATCTGTGCTCCGGCGTCTGGAGCATCTCCTCCCCCTCCTTCTTCACTGACCTTGGTGTCTGCAGGGTTGTTTCTCTCACATGTTCTCACTCCTTTCTCTGGCTGCAGTTTCTGTGCTACAGCAACTTTTTTTTTCCTTCTTAAATATGTTATCACAGAGGCGCTACCACTGTTGCTGATTGGCTTGGCCTTGGCTAGCAGCGGGTCCCTCTTGGAGCTGGCCGCCATTGGCTCTGTTGGACATAGTGGAAGCTTCTAGCAGCTTCTCACAGAAGCCACCCCTGTAGCCCCCCAGCTACCAAAACCTTGCCAAGCAAACCCATTGCAGCTCCTCTGCAGCAAAGGACTTCTTCAGCAATCCCTGTTTCATCTGCCCTGCCTGAAGGCAGGCACAAGGGGGCTCTTGGGCTGTTTCTGGAATTTGTGGTGCAGTGTGATCCCACTATGATTAGGGAAGAGGGGAGTTTCCTCTTCTGATGCTGTGGCAGCACTGTTCATCAGGCTCTGTGGAGAGATTTCCCTCTTCCCCTGCAATGTTTCATGCATTCCTTTGGGTTTCTGATGACAGGCATGGTTCTGCTGCCAGCCTGCCCCTTGTTGTGCCTCATACCGAGTAGTCAGGTTCTGATCGTGGTTCTTATCCTTCCTTTCCACTTACAGGTTGCTCCTTGGTTTATTTTCCCTTCTCTGAACTGAAAAATCTGCTGCTGCTGTCCCTTGGTGTTTTATATGAGAGAAGCCCTGGGTCTGGTCCCATCATGTACACAGGAGTGGTGTGGCAGGCTGGATACAGCCCAGCCCTGAACTGAAGGGGAGAGCCTGTTTGAGGCAATGGCTATAGGATGCAGAGTGGCCATGTGCTATTGGCTTTGGGGGGGGATGCAGGAACAGGATTTCTGCAGAGAGGTTAAATGTAGATTGTGTGGCAGAAGGATGCCTTTGGGGCTGAGCCATGCTGGAGAGGGCAACCTCCCCTGCGGCAGGAGTTGTGTGGAGGCCTGGGCGGTGGGAGTTTCAGCCCCAAAGCCTGGCAGATCGAGGGAGGGCTTCATCAACCTGGCTAGATTTAAGGGGAGAGGGGAGACAGGTGAGGTGAGTCTCATCTCAAAATGGCAGAAGGATGGGACTATCTATGAGAGGGAGGGGGGTTTGTGTGTAGCAATGGGGAGAAAAACACTGAAATTGAGAACACTGAGTTTAAATAGCACAACTTCCTGCTCTGGTAGGAGGGCATGTAAGCCCCTGGGGAGGGTAGGTAGCCCCTGCTCAGGTGCTCTGTCCTACTTCAGCGCCACTTGTGCCCTGTCCTTATGCCACCTCTGTTCTGCGCTGCAGAGAAAATGCAGGAGCTGGGGGGGCTGGGCAGTCCAGAGCTGCTGGTGGGAGGAAGGTGCTGTCAGCTGGGGCTTGCCCTGGATGGAGCAGGATTAGTGAGGTGGGCAGCCCTTTCATCGCTGCCATGGTCAGCATCTCCTTGTGCCCCCCCCCCCCCGGGTTCCCCACATGGCCCCAGAGCTACAGCCCCCTAGCCCTACAGCCAGGCCCCACAGAGGACCATGTGCAGTCCAGCCATGGTGCATGCAGGATGGGGTACCCTCCCCAGCCAAGGCATTGGTGTTAGAGGCTGGTTCCTGACCCAAGAGATTGGGGCCCTGCAGCACCCCAAAACTCTCCAGGCTCAGAAGGGTGCTCCTGCCAGCAGAGGGCAGGCAGTGGTCATGCTCAGCATGTCCCCTATTCTAGTCTAGGGCATCTGTGCCCCATGGGTATCCCTGGCCCCAGGAGCATCCCCTCCCCTTGGGCATTCCTGTCCCAGAAGCATCCCCTCCCCATGGCTAACCCTGCCCCAAAGGCATCCCCACACCATGGGCATCCCTCCACTACAGGTATCCTCTGCCCCATGGACATACCCTCCCAAGTGACATCCCCTGCCCCATAGGCATCCCTTATGCATGGGTGTTCCCGCTCTAAGGGCATCCCCTCCCCATGGCCATCCCTGGCAGCATTGTCAGCCCCCTTGGCTGGGGGGTGCTGTGCTGGCTCTGCCCCCCAGTCTGCTCAGCTTATTAGCTGCTCCCAGCCCTGTCTGCTGTGTGGGCTTCAGGGTTAGCTTGTTGCAGGGTGATTTCATGGCCCCAAGCTCTCACCTGGGAGGGGACAGTGAGCCATGTCCCTCATTTGGGGTTTGGCAGCCTCTGCCCAGGCCCCTCCCAAGGCACCATGCCTGTGGGTTTTTGCTCATATCGCCTGTCCTTGTAACTGCTCCTGCTTGGCGCCTTATGGGCAAACATTTTTCCTGGTATCAGTGGTAATGTCCCTGGGTGCAATGTATGCTGTTGCCTCTTGCTCAGCCCCAAGTCCCCTCCAAGAAGAGCCAGGCATCAGCATCTCTCCAGCCCCCTTGGGCAGCCTCTGCCAGCAAGGAGCCCCCCCCCCCTCGCTGTCCCATCCCTAGCTGCGCCACCCCACCACTCACAGACCCTTCTTGGCTGGCCCACACTCCTGCTGCCTGTATCTGCCATGTCCTGGGAGCCCCAAGGGGATGTAAAGCCCTGACAGGGTTCCCCCGATGCCAGTGGGGGCTGAGCCCCTTCCCTGGCCCTGCTGCCTGCACCTAGGCCAGGGTGAGCACAGCCCCAGCATCTCCCATCACAACACATACCAAGGAGGTATATTTTTTTAAAATACTTTATTTTTTCTCTCATACTGACATAAAAAAAAAATTACAAAAAACCCACTATAAAACATTCAGGTTTCATTGAAACAGAAAAACAAGGCAGCTTGCATCTGCATGCTGACCTGTCTTCTCACTCCAGCAGTGTCCACCAGGTTTCTCTCTGTCGAACTCCACAGGGACCAGCAGAGGGAACCAGCGACATACATGTTACGGATGCACGACTAACCAAATCCAACAGGTGTTAAAACTCAGATTTATTCTTCAGCAAAAGTTAGTTAGAAGTCCGGTAACATTTTATAAAACCACAGGCTCAATGATGTAAAGAGAATTAATACTACACGGCCGACTTAAGAATCCCCAAGATTTAAAGTGATGGCTCAAAATGTGCATATCACTCACCTAAAAGCTGAGGGCTCTCTCCCTCGAGGAGTTACCTCGGGTGGTGCCCTGGCCCGAGGGGGAGTCCCCGATTGCAGACCCGCTGCTCCGAGGAGGACTGATTCCAACATGTCCTCCGGCGGGACCCCGTTTATACCCCTGTCGAATCTGACCTGTGGTCATTTAATTCTATTGGCTAGGAGGGTCACCTTGGTGTACCTGGCGCATCTCGACTGGCCAGTTCAAATTTCAACCTGCAGCCTCCAGGGTTTCCTTCCCCTTCTCCCTGGAGAAGTTTCGTTTCCTGCTGGCGGGATGGGGGGGGGGGGGGAATGTACTGCCACAATACCCTTGCCAGTCAAACCGGGTGATAAATTAAGCAGTGCCTAACAGGTCTCCTCGCCCTGTGCCAGAGCCACAGCACTGGCTGGCCTTCCTGCTGCGTATGATATAATGTACAGCTGTACACGTAGCCCTGATGGACACCCCATGCTCCCCCCCCCCCGCCCCAAAGGACCCCCTGTTTCAAGTCAATGATTCTTCTTTAAAAAATAGGATTCCTGGTGGGGGGAATATTTTGGCAGAGGTTTTTTCTCAGAGGTGCTGTAGTGGAAGAGGAGCTGTACAAAGCCAGGTCAAATGTGCCTCCCACTCTGTAGGAGCCCTTCCTGGGGAAAAGAAGTGGCACGAGGCAGAGTGGGCCAGGAAAGGTAAGAACTATAAAAACTCTCCTTATGGAAATCCAAAGGTTTTAAAAAAATACAGTATTTAAAAACAAAGCCAGATTGCCTCATGTGCCTCCCAGCTCCACCCTAATGCCCAGAAATACCTCCTGAATGAATTGTCCCTGTAGAAAAATATATACACATGCATTTCTCTTCCTAGTAAAATCCCAAAGGTTGAACACAAATGCTAGTGAAAAACCACAGCTCTGCTCATGCTTGGCTCTGCTTTTGCACCCAGGCTTGTACGTATGCACGCGCATGCACACACACAGTGTGCCACTCCAGGAACCCCAAAACAGGCAGAGAAAAACCCTTATGGAGTTTATCTAATGAGCTCTCTATATATGTATATTAAAAAAAAAAAAAAGCAATGCAACTTCAACACATCTGAACAAGAAAGCTCCACCCTGGGCTTTCCCCCCTCCTCCTGCTGGCTGGGGCTCTGCATGCAGCGGGTGCAGGCAGGTGCTGCCCAGCTGCCCACAGGCACCAGGGACAGCCCCAGCCCTGGGCAGGGGCAGGAGGCTGGACAGGACTGTCCCCAAGTGCTTTGCACTCCATCGTTTGGCACAGCTGAGGCTCGGTTGTAGGCTTGGCACAGGAGAGCAGACCGTGGTTGGGCTCGGTACCGTGGTCCCAAGTTAGAAACAGTCTGGCTCCAGAGGGTCCATCGTGGGCAGGAGCGATCCCTCTGCTCTATGTGTGTGAGACAGTCTCCTCAGCGCTGCAGTACAGCTGGGACCCCGAATAGCAGCAAGTATCAAGGAGGGGAGGAGAAATCTAACAGTGGGGATGTGAGATCCTGCGGAGTCCTATTTACGCTGTGCTGAACCCCATCAAGTCCAGCCTCTTGTGGGAAAAGTGGCCTGAAAAGCAGGTGACATCATAAAAACTCAGAACGTGATGCACCTCCCTGGGCAAAGGGCCCATGCTGCTTGCTTGTACAAGGCAGAAAAGCTGGACCTCTAGGGAAAAATAAAAAGTTTGGCAACCAAGAGAGCAGTGACGGGCAGGGCAGGAGCCTCCCCACTGCCAGAGTAGAAAACAGGCCAAGAGGGATGGGTGGGGGGTGGGTTGGATGGGAATTTTGGGAAAGTGGTGTGTGTGGGGGCGGTGGGTGTGTGTTTGCATTTGAAAGCGCTCTAGCACTTCTGCTCCATGCAGGCCAGATGCTGCGGCACATGCATTTGGAGTATTGCTGCTTGGAGGAGAGTCCCTGGGCTCTAGGCGCATGGGAGGTGCTGCTTGAGGATCTGTCTGGTCTGGGGAGCTATTCTGTCCGGGAAGCGGATTTTGAACTCCACGATCAAGTCTCCTCGCTGGCTGGGGGCCTTGGGGAAGGGCAGGCCCTCCCCGCGTAGTCTCTTCACTGTCCCTGGCTTGATGATGTCATTGCAGGGCAGCGGGATCACCTGCCCGTCGATGGTGGGAATGTTCACGGTGCAGCCGCATAAGGCCTGCGGGGAGAAGATGGGGACACACTGTCAGGTGGGGCTGCCACCCAAAAGCATCCCCACCAGCCGTGCTGCTGCACCCCATCCTCCTACCGGCTGCTCCCCGGGTTAAACCTACGGCTCTGTTTGGATGATGCCCATGAGCAGGGCAGTTGATGCTCACCAGTGCAAGCCCAGGTCTGTACTGGTGCCAGCCAAACTGGGCTGCAGGAACCATGCAGGAGAGGGGTGCCCCAGGAGAGGGGTGCTCCAGCCTCATGGGGGGAAGGACCCCCCCCTCCCCATCTCCTGGGCTCTGCAGGAGGCATCACCAGCAAGCGCCCGGCCACTCGCAGCAACAGGACAGGCTAAATTTAGCCCCGCCCCTTCCCCGGCCTCACCGACCAGCCTCGGGTAGCCGAAAATCCAGCTGAGATCATCGGATGCAGCCGCGGTTCACCAGCTGTCACCCTCCGGAGCCCGGCAGCTCTGCCCGGCGCTGGGGGTTATCTATAGCACAGCCCGCGTCGCGTCCCATCCCCCCCTCAACAGCCTCCAAAAGGTTGTGCCGGCGCTGGACAGCGGTGCGGCCGCGGCACAGCACCGAGCTTTCCTGGAAGCCGAGGACCCGGAGGAGCTGGGCCCCATCACCGGTCCCCATTGCAAAGCCAAGAGCCGGTTTCGTGGGTGCCACCCCGTTGTACCCCAGCCCCCGGCAGCAGCCAGGGTGATGGATGCCGCGGCAGCCGCAAGCCGGCCTGCATTGGCGAGCCACGTGACGCGGGAATGCAGCAAGAAAATCCTGGTGTCCTTAAATAACTCGGGCAGCTCTGACGTACACGTGGGCAGGATCGTCTCCAGGCTTTCGGCAAGGGAGAAAGGCTGAGGGAGAGGACTGCGAGCGACGCTTCTGGGGGGGGGGCGGGGGGGTGGTTTGCCAGGGACATAGCCTCGAGCTTCCCAGGCAGGGGCTGGCACACACTCGTCCCTGCCTGGCACGCAAAGCACTCACCCCTCGGAGCCGGGTCCTGGGAGGTCCCAGCCCTCCCGTTCCCCCCCCCCCCCCCCCCAAACACCCTGCAAAGGAAGGGGAGGAGGATGTGGTTTGCTGTTTCTGGGGTAGATGGGAAGATGTTCTGCATCCCCCTCCCCAGGAAAAGCCTCTGGTGGCAGAGCAGCAACAGGCACCAGGAGAAACATCTCTTCTCATCCTGGCCACTGGCTCAGGTCCAATGGTTGCAGCTTCTGTGGCTGAGCCAGGCCTTTGCACCAGAGCAGTCACAGTGGGACCCATGCTGGGGCCAGCTCTTGGGCTCCAGTGAGTG
Source organism: Harpia harpyja (assembly GCF_026419915.1). Lineage (NCBI taxonomy): Eukaryota > Metazoa > Chordata > Aves > Accipitriformes > Accipitridae > Harpia > Harpia harpyja. The sequence continues at coordinate 22,660,994 of NC_068968.1, read as the reverse complement.
GAGAACAGGACAGCTGGGGCCATCTTGCACAGCTCCTCTGCATGGGGCCTCCTCCCAGGAAGAGCTTTTCTGGCTGCAGGAGGATGCCCATTGCCAGCTCCATGTGACCAGCAAGTGCTTGGCTGGATCTCTAGCAGGTTGGGCGGGAGTGAAGGACAATCTCCCCACATCAATGCATTTCTACCCCACGCTCACCCAAAAATGCTGGAGCCCTCCTGCTTGTTGGCACCCACCATCATGCACCATGGAGGGCTGCACGGGTCCACATGTGTCAGGGAAAGGACATCTCCAGCCATAAAATGGGAAGGAGAGCAGGAACTCCCTAGGGGAGCACATGGACAGGGCAAGCACAGGGATGCAAGCAGGAGCAGGCAGTAACAGTGAAGGCAGACAGGATCTTAATGTTTCCTTCCTAAAGCCAAGACGCAAGAACCAGAGGCAATTGCTCCTTTGCTGTATGTTCCTGTTTTTCATTCTTCTTGTCCAACTTCATTGGCATTTGGGAAACTGGTTGATGAAGTAACACCGTGTGAGAGACCGAAAGAGTTAATGTCTCAAACGTTGTGGTGGGGCAAGTTCTGCTTAACGACGAACTCTGCATAACAAAGAGCCCTGCCTAGCAAGGAACCCCACAGGTGAAAAGCAGCTGATCAGCACAGGACATCAGCAACAGGTCGGGGAGGGCATGTCGGAGGGTTCACAGCTCCATGTTCTGATACGCTGAGCAGGGCAGCTCACCATGCATGGCCAAAGATCAAACAACGGTCATGTCTGCAGGGAAGGGGAAGTTACTCCCCAAACGACCCCCAAGCCCACCGACCCATTTCCCGAAGGTTCTGAAAGCACAAACCAGGCATGACACCTAATTAGCCTAATGAGTAGGGGCAAGGAGATGATAAAAGGACACAAACTGAAGCCCCATGTGTGCGTGCCCACCGGAACTGGACTCCTTGGCTGGCTGGACCCAGGACCAGTGACATCTTTCTCTTTTCTTTTTCTCTCTCTCTCTCTCCCTCCCTCCCTCCCCTTTTCCATAATTCCTACACCTCATCCCTTTAGACATAAAACCGTTGACCATGTCTGGGACTAGGAGTGGATCCAGCCACCCCTAGGCTCCTCTCTGAGAAGGAGTCTAGAAAGCAAGGGGGTCTGCTCTGAACCTCCTGACCCAACGGGAGGGATCTCCTTCTTCCCTGAATTGATGTATATGGTTACCACGGGTGACATGGTTTACTGAGATAGTTTCATGCCAATTCCTGTTGAGAGAAACCCTGCCACCTATTGTTAACACCTTCCAAGTTCAGTTTGCTTCTGTCATGAATAAAATGTTTAACTGATTGTTTGGTGTCATTTCACCTTAATTTAGCCCGAGGGAATTCTGAACTCAACACGACCCCTCCCTGGTCTGTCCAGCCTGGGTTGTGACACACCAGTAACTGCGGGAGCTGCCCTGCATCCTAGGAAGAAGCTCGGTTTATCCCTAGGTATTAAATCACCATGGGTTTGATAGCTGAGCTCTGCACTGTGCTGTGAAAGCTGAGCTTTATCTAGGTCAGTGGTGGGTCCTCCTCGGCTCGCAGCAGAACTGGGGAGGGGGGGAAATGTCACCACTGGTCGCATCTCAGCCAGGCACTGATGCATGGATGCTTTGAGGAAGGTGATGCCAGGTAAATGATGCAAAGCAGGTGGCTGCTGAAGGCAAGCGTTAGGCAGGCAGCTAGGCAGGTGCAAGCCCCTGCTGGCAGTGCTGCCTGAAGATCTGGCTCCCAGGAGAGGCAGCTGCTGGTGGAGCTGTGTCACTCCTCCCTCTCTCGACCTCCTACTGTGACACATACCTGTAATTTTAAGAAGGGACACTTCCCCACAGCCCATGAGTCTCTGGGGAAGCCCTCTTACACCTCTGGCTTCAGCAGCAGCTGGGCAGCAGTGCCCACTGGGCACCAACCACCCCATGCTGCCCTGGCTGGGGGGACATGGCACTCAGTAGGGCCAGGATGCGAGCACTGGGAGGGTATTGCCTCCGTGGGTTGCTCTGTGGAGGGGTCTGTGGGATGGAGGAAGAGGAGGATGCTCTCCTGACTGCCCCCAGTCCGAGCACTGGGCGTGTTGCTCCCCATGGCAGCAGGGTGCTGGCAAGGGGTCTCCAGCATGGCCATGAGTCGGGTCACAGCACCCACCACCTGCCAGCTCTGCCTGCCGGCACCGTGCTGTGCTGCTCTTGTGGCAGCGGAAAAGACTAAAGTTCAGGCTAAAAAAGGCAGACTCACAAGGAGGAAGGGTGCAAGGAGAGCACCCAAGGCTACGGCCATAGGCTTAGGTGATGAAGAGGTTGTACTGTGAGGTACTCCGTCACGTACTTAGATGGTGGCATATGGAGTCAGGGAACTCCTGGCATCTGCTCGTGCTCCAGAGCACTTAAGCTACTTCTTCTCATGGAAGATAAAAGTAGCAAAGTATCACCCTGCCCTGGCAAGCAGCGGGCTGGTGATGGCAGCCAGGCCGGCAGCTCCCTGAGGACGCCCAGCACATTGGGTTTGCAGTGGGGGAGGACAGAGACTAAACATTCCAGCTCAAAGAGATGAGGAATTTGCCCAGACCATCAATTTCCACCAGTCTTTCTGTGACTTCATTGTGCAAACCAAATGCCAGCATGCACGCCTTGCTCACAGGCAGCTGGATGGAGATCACAGGCACCCTGTGGGTGAGGTGGCTGGGGAACCGCTCAGCACGGCAGAGCCGATGCTTCCTCAGGCCCAGCACCAGCACTTCTGGTGCAATAGCATGTGGGGCCAGAGCAGGTTTCTCCACTTGCTGCTCAAAGGGCAACTCCAGGTGAGAGTCCCTCCAGCCTGAGCAGTGTGTGAACTTGGGCTAACATGGTCTGGACATCAAGACAGCCAGCTTGGGGTTAATTTTACAGATGGGGGCATGCACAGAAGGAAATATCTGAGGTATGGCATGCATGACTCCATAAATAAGGCAGCCTCTCCTGAGTATTTCTGGAGTGGCCAGGGGATCCAGCCACCACAGGAATAACCCTCTGCACTTTGCACCGTGAAGGAAATTCAGCTCCTGAGTCTGCAGGTTAACTTGAGATGTGTTTGCTCCAGGAGCACCCAGATCTGCCTGACCCACGTGGATGCCCCTTGCCCCCAGTACACCTGGTCACAGCCCCAGCTGGGACACAGAGCCATCACAAAGCTCTCCCGACTTGCTGGCACACTAATGAGCTCATGTTTCCCTACCCCAGGTCTGTCCCATTGAGCTTATTTCTATTAAATGCATTTGAGAACATAAATCTGTCTTCAGAAAAAAAAAATCAGCTCATTAAGAAGACAGTGTCTACAGTCTGAAAGGAACAGCAAATGGCAGCTGCCAAAAACATCAATGTTAAATGCAGCTGCTAGCTGGGATTTATTAAAAGGTAGCTCCTCTCTGCAGAGGTCTTTGCTTGTGTCTCTCACGACCTACCTGGTCCTTCCTCATCAGTGCAGGACAAGGACTGACTCCCTTCTTGGCTCTACATGCCATGACCCAGCACCACCTCCCACCCCACAGGATTTCCCACCAATACCCACCTCTTTAAGACTGATGTTTGCGGTGTAGACCGCATTCGTCCCGTCCCTCTTGAAGTGCGAGTGAGGCTTGTCCTTGAGGATGAAGATTATGTCAGCAGGGATGTTGTCTGGGGTGGCATCCCCTTCTTTGGGGAATGTGATTTTGGTTCCCTCCTTCCAACCCTGTTTGATGACAATGTTTAGGATCTTGCCCTCAGTCCGCATGGTCTGGCCATCAGCATTGAGCCTTCTGCGGGTGATCTTCATCTTCTTGGTGGAGCCGTGGTAGGTCTCTTCCAGGGACACCTTGAGCTCATGGATGACGGGTGGGTCTTGGACCTTTCTCCGCGTGTGCAGGGACTCCTGGTGCTGCCGGTGAACACCGTTAATGCCATTGAAGCCAAACCAGCCAAAGGCACTGAAAGGGTCATCATTGTCATCAATATCCATATCTTCCTGGTCAAAGCCATTGAATACCCGGGAGCGGCTGCTAGCGAAGAAGATATCAAAAGGGTTGGAGTCTCCAAAGAAGGACACGAAGGTGGCATGAGGGTCTCCGTGGAAGGTGTAGTGGAAAGTGTTCCCTGAGCCACCTGAAGAGCCACCTCCAGTTTTGAGACCTGGAAGAGAAGGGGGAAGATGAGACATTAACGCTCCCTGTGGGCGGGTGCCGTGTTGGGACCATACTTTCCACACAGGAGCATGGTCTCTGCTGGCTCCAGGCAGCCCTTCCAGCAGCTCCTGGGGGTGCAGGTCACCCCCTCCAGCCCAGCCACCTGCAGAGACCATGGGCCAGGAAGGCACCACCCCAACCCATGACACACAGTCCTGCCCCTACACCCAGCAAGCTCAAAAGCCATTCAGGATTTGTCCCCACTACCCCAACTGAGCACTTGCTTGGTTCTCTCCACCCAGTTCATGGCCTTTTCATTTAAAACATTTCCTGACCAGCCCATCTCCATTTTTTCCCATGGGCAGGCTCCCTTCTGCCCAAATAGCTCTGTCTTTTGGGCTGCACCAATGGCTGCAGTCCAGGAGCATCACGTCCAGCACATGAGAAAAGGCTTTGAGCTCAGCGAGCGACCATGACTCTTGGTGGTAGAGCAGGTGGAAGTCAGCAGACCTCCAGGTCGGCACACAGTGGAAGGGATACAGCTCTCTGTTCACAGACTGTATAAAATGTCAGGTAAGTTCAAGGTTTGGATCTTTTGGCAACCGTTCCTGTGGGAAACTCCCCTGCCAGACCTTGGGCAGGGCCTTACATCACTGCAAACCCCCCCCAAAGTCCCAAGCAGCCAAGGCACATGACAAGTGGCCTCCAGAGAGGTCACACATGCTCTGCAAGGCTATTTTTGACTAGGAGGGCCCAGGAAGGGTTAAGCCAAGCCTAGCTCAAGGACTATTTTCAGGGCACGCCAGTGACAGTGAAGAGCTATTTCTGACGGGCTGTCCCTCGTGCCAGCCCTCTGCAGCAGGAGATAGGAGGGGGACAAGCACAGAATGGGCAAGTTTGGGGATCTTTTCTGATCGATGAAGTTTCTATCCTGGGGTGGGGGACCTTTCACTTCACCTCGCCCACCTCAGCATGTGGGACCCAGGAGCCCCTCGAAATGCTGATCCCCAGGCCATATTGCTCCAAAAAAAGGCATCTGATGGGAAATGAAAGGTGTGTGGGGCCATGGACCATGACTGGTCTGGAAGTCACCACCTGGGAGGTGGACAGCAGTCCCTGTCCCACAATGGGTCCAGCCAGCTCAGTGGCATCTCTGTCCCCCCTCTCTCCAGCCACAAAACCTTTTCACTTCTTTCATCCCATTTCTGCCCCGGCTTTCTGCATGTGACCAGCACCAGTTCCCCAAAACACTGATAGGGTTTGGTTTTGCTGGTACTCCCCATCCCGCTGTGAGGAGGGGGCTGCTCTTCCTTCCCTCCTTAACTCACTCTTATTTTAGCTGCCTTTGTTGATGGGGATTTCGCCAAATCCCCAGCGAGCCCCCGTCCCTAACAGACTGTACAGCCAGGAGGTTTCACCTTTAATCCCGTGATGCCAGCCCAAGCAGGGTCCGATTTCAGCAGCACCTCCAGGGAAAGGCTGGTTTCCCACTTGAGAAAACCTCTTCTCATTTTACACTGCAGCAAATCACATAGCTCGGGTGCATCCATCATAGCCCTGACATAACTAACGGGTGGAGAATTAACCCACCGCTAGTTAATTCTGCTGGTGGCTCATTAGGGGATGCACCTGCCTGCTGGCCCCATGAGAAGGGCTGCATCTTCCACCCAGCAGCCTGTTCCTGCCAGACCTCCTGCTCTTTTAAGCACCCAAGCCCTGGGCTGATTAATGCAGATGATATTTGGCACTCTCCTCAAATGGGGTTGCGCTCTTCCATCTTCGACTAATAAGGCCACTTGTGGTGGAGTGGCTCTCCTCCTCTGTGCCAACCCCCAGACAACAGCAGCCGCTTGATTTCAAAACAAGGACCTATTACTTAAATTGGGAAAAGTTTTGAATCCTGTAGGTCAGCCTGTACCAGGGAGGACAGCGGGACCAGCACCCAAATGCAGGGGGAAATGCAAACAAAAGCAATACTTCTCCACTGGGAAATTTAGGTTAATTAAAAGGTTGCTAATGAATTACCCCAGGTATGACCCAGGAGGTGAGCTCCTTCCGCTTCCATCATTTCAGCTGGCTGCCAGGCTTTGGGGCAGAGGGCAGGGAGAGCCTGGCCATCCTGCGAAGCAGGGTGGCAGGTTGGAAAAATGGAGCAGCCCGGGGAAAAGCGGATTGAGAAGCGATTTCTGACATCGGCAGAGCCTTTGCTCTCCCCAATTCTGTGGCTATCAGCCCCATTTTGGGGGAAGGCATGAATCACAAGGACAACTCCAGCCATGCTGAGGGTGTGAAAGCACTCCCTCACCTATAAAAGCCTATTTGGACCAAGCACCCCTGCCTTCAAGCAGCAGCACTCATCCCCTTACCTTCCTCCCCATACTGGTCATAAACAGCTCGTTTCTTGGGGTCACTCAGGACGTCGTAAGCCTCCGCGATCTCCTTGAACTTCTCCTCGGCATTGGGGTCTTTATTCTTATCAGGGTGATACTTTAGGGCCATTTTCCGGTAGGCTTTCTTGATTTCATCCTCATTGGCACTGGACTGGATGCCCAAAATCTTGTAATAGTCTTTCCCCATGATGGCAATGCTGCTGGGAGCCAAATACTTATTCCTGAAAGCAGAAAGACAGCTCTTTGTAAGGTGAATATTGCACTCGGGCAGCCGGGGATCAGACTGGCATGCACTTATCACGGAGCTGCTGCTCCCTGTATCCCACCAGCCAACAGCATCAGAGCCGGCTCAAGTCCACGCTTTCCACCAGAGGTCAGCGCCCCGGTGCCAGGACATGCCCCGGCTCTGGCTTTACCTCCCGGAGCCCCACAGTGGGGACGGGGAGAGGGAGAGCCTGAGCCGTGCCACGGCATTATTATATAGACCACGCCACCGCTAATGTCAGGCGAGGACCACATCCCTGTCCCATCCTGTCCACCCTGCTGAGCCGTGCCTAAATGTAGCCGCCAGCCCATCCCCCCCAGCTCTTCCCCATCCAGGGACCTGGGACTCGAGGTGGGGTGATGACAGCAGGTTTTTGGAGGCTGAAAGCAGCAGCAGGGACCGTGCTGCCACCTTCACCTTAAAGGAACTTCTGTGGGATACTTGGAAAGTAATGGGCATGTAGTGAACAATCCAGACTCGATGGAATTGATCAATTTGTGAGCCAAGGATGTTTTGTAGGCACCAGGCTTCAAGGACGCTTTGTTTGTGTATACATATTTAGCTAACGAGCGCAAGAGCATTCCAGACGCCTTTAGAAGGCCTTGAACAGAATAAACAAGAAGACAAAAAAAGAAAGATACCAATTAGAAGAACACAGGTGCGCATTCCACGATAAAGGGAACTTGGCAAAGAACCTCAATTCCACAGCTTATCTTGACCAATTAGCCTGAGACAAGTTTCGCATGTTTTAGTTAATACAACCAATTATGCCTTATGTTTATGCGCGTGTGCAGTGTTGTTATAACCAATCATTAGGTGTAACTAGGCGCGTGGACAGCTCATGCTAACCAATCTCTAATTTGCTTATGCGTGAACAGTAACTAGAATGAATATATAAACCGAGCTATCTTGGCAATAAAGTGGCATCTGCTTGATCATATTGATTGTGTGCAGTGTCCGTGACTTCCGCGTCAACAAACTTCAAACATTTTGTTCCTGAAAGCAATTGGCATTCAGCTGGAGATAAGCACCTCCGGCGTGTCAGAGCCATAATTTGTATTTAGTGAAGAGAGAACGAAGCCGAAGCCATTAGACAGAAACATCTTGTGATGGTGGGAGGCATTTTTTTTGTTTGGTTGTTTTTTTTAAAAAAAACCCAACATTTTCTAGTCTGACTTGCACTCCCTGAGAGCCTTCAACTACATCTTGCAGTAAGCCAGAAATATGAAATGGGAGAAGAGGCAGTGAAGCACGGTAGCCTGGCACGAGGCTCAGAGGTTGGCACAAGCGACTGGCTCCCAGGGCTTGCTCTGTCCATCACACAGGGGCAAAGGCCAGGGCCATGCCTATATTAAGGTATGGAAAATCCGGTGGCTGTAACCCAAGGAAGGAAAAGGACAGGTGATTAATTCATCCCCCAGGCACGCTGCTGGAGCAGCAAACACCAGCAAGGTTGCAGAAACCCAGAGAGCAGCTAGAGGAGACAGGAGAGTAGCTCCTCCAAGCAGAGGCTGAGCAAGCCCCACACTCCTCCAACAATGCTTCCCGCTGCTTCTTGCCCTTTGGTTTTCTGATGGCAAACTCCCATCCCTCTCAAACCTGGCCTGCCATGCCCTGCCTCATGCAGCGCAGCTTGGTGCTTGCTCCTGGCCCTGCTCTTCTCCAGGTGTTGCCCCCAGCAGACCCGCTGCTCTCTGTTAAGTCCTCATGCTCACGTCCTGCTCCTCGCTATGGTCCAGGTTTCATCCTCTCACCCCATCCTTGCTCCAAACACCCCTGGGCAGCCCCAGCTGGTCAAGCCCCTCCAGCAGATGGATTTCTACATCAGGTGTGAGCCTTGGCCCTTTCTTTCACCATCATACAAGTTACCAGATGTTCCTCCCCCCGTCCTTACTCTATCCATAAGCTCCTGGTGGAGATCACAGAGGGACCCCCCCCCAACCACAGCAGCTCAGATGAGGGTGGCTGGGCACCCCTGGGGGTGCACATCCACAGTGCTGCACTGAGCCCCTGGCATCCATCCCAAGCATCCAAGGCTTGCCTTGGGTCATACCTTCAGCAATAACCCCTCCAGAGCCGGGTAGCTGCTACAGGGGCTTGGAAATTGGCCCCCTCGATCCAAACTACCAACTTTTGCTCTTTTTTGCCCCAGCTGCAGAGTGGGTACTTTGCTGTAGGTGGGGAGGAGGGCTAAGGCACCCAACACAGAAGGGCTGATGGGCACAGGGACCTCTGAAGGACACAGCAAGGGGAGATGGGGGCACCCACAGACATGTGAGGCAGCCTGGAGGGGGCACATAAGAGACAGGAGCAGGTCCCTGGGGGCATAAAGAGCATCTGACAGCATCTCCCGTGGCAGCTCCTGAATGCCAGCATGTTTCCATACCAGCTTCCCAGCAGGAGCCCGCCAGCTCCTGTGCACAGAGCCACCATCGCCACCCAGCCCACACAGGCACTAGGGGATGCTCTACCCCCTGCCCGCCTCCCCATCTGCCCTCCCCATGGGGCTGGGGGGCTGCAAGAGACCCCGGGGTGAGTGACTGGGGGGGGGGGCTCTGAGAGGTAACCTGCCAATCCCCCTGCCAAAGGTCACCCCAGCACCTCCCTACCCCGCAGTAGCCTCTGGTATGGGGCAGGGACTCCCCGAAACCAGGACCAGGATTTGGCCCCTGTTTGGATGATGCCAACCCTCCTGCAGCAAGGGCAAGCGAGGCAGCGCTGAAGACAACCCCGTTGCACCCTGACTCAAGAGACACAGAGGTCACAAACCTTCAAATTTTCCCCCCGGGATCACAACGCCCAGCTCCAACCCTGTACAGCCCAATCTGATGGCACCACTGGGACCACCCTGCCCATCCAAAACGCCATGGCGCTTCCCACAAAAGTATGTCTTGCCCCAGCAAAATGCTGTTGCCCCCCTCAAGATCTCCGGTCTTGACTGTCAAGGGGTCTTTGGCTGGGGTGGGGATGCCTGCTGGGGGATGCTCTCCCAGACGGGGAGCCCTTTGTCCAGCTGGGCTCAGGGAAGGGGGAATTTCTCTGCTGAAATGCAGCCCCGTGCCGCAGTTTACCATGCTGGTGAGGACCAGATGCCCGTGGGTGACCCAGTGGGTTAAGGCATGCTCCGGAGGTGACGCTCACGTGCGGTGGTAAAACACGACTCTGTCCCAGAAGAGCCTCCTTCCATCCCTCCCACCTCCTGGGGATCAGCTGTGCCTTGCTACCACTACCACTCCTCTCCCCCTTCTGCTCAGTCATCCTCTCCTGCCTTCCCATTTAACCCCTTCGGGAGCGGCGGGGAAGGTGTCGCAAGGTGGGTTTCAGGTGGGCGATTTCTGCATTCACCCTCCCAACCGGGATGCCTTAGGACAAGCTGCAGCCGCCCAGCTGTGGAGAAAACCACAAGCATCCCCCAGCCAGGGCCAGCCCTGCCAAGATAGCCCAGCCTCCATCCTCCTCTTGCAACCACAAGAATTAAATAAAAAATTAAATCTTTCTTCTGGCCCCGCACATGACATCAGTCTGTGCAACCTCTGGATGAGCGTGCCAACTGAATAGCGATCATTTGACATAATCCCTCCGCTCAGCAGTCATGTAAGGGAACAAACCCATGCAGGCAGCAGCACTGGGGAGATTTTTTTCCATCTCAGGGTGCAAGGTCACCGTGGGATGCCACACGCTGGAGATGGGCACCGACCAGCACCTCGGGCCATTGCGCATCACTCCTTGGTAATGAGGGCGCAAGGGCGAGAAGCGGAAACCCACTTACTGAAACTTTATGAACACATTCAGAGTTCAAGCCGTCATTTTTAAAGCCTCTAGTTTTATTTTAAACATCACGGTTGTCCGGAGGCGCCAGCAGGTGCTGTGTGCCTGGCCAGGAGGCACTGAAAGGTGGCAGGGGGACAGAGGAGAGGAAGGTGCCGGCTCATTCCGAGGATACCATCGCTGCCGCCGCCAAGCGATGCTCTTGTGGGGAGCCTCCCCTGCTGGCTCCTCCAGCACACTGAAAAGGCAACTCCTCGCCAGCCCAGTGGCTGCAGCTGGCTCCAACCTCCACTCCCAGGACAGCTCCAAAACGGCTTCGGCTGCGGGCAAGCAGGCATCAATGCAGTGTGGGGAGCTGCCATCCTTTGTGCGCTTCCCAGCGGTGCCCAGCCCTCCCCTCCCGCCATGCGCGGGGGGACCCTTCAGTGGAATTTTCCTTCTAATTGGTTTCTTGTCACTTTCTGGGGTGGCAAGGTACAGCGGGCTCGCTAAACCACCGGATTAAGACATTTCTGCCGTCGGTTCCGGCATCCTCCCTGCTGCAGCAAGGTGCCTAGCCTCCGGCTGCCCCGTTACCATCACATCCCCTGCGCAGCCCCCACTGCTGCCAAGTAGCAAGAGTGAGGAACGCCTGGGGTCCCCAGAAATTACTTGCTCACACCCAGGGTTGGTTGTGCACCTGCAAGGTGAATCAGGGAGGAAGAAAAGTAGGGTGGCAGTGATGTACCAGGCAGAAAAAGTCATGTTAACCAATTTGCACCTCCCTGGCTTTCCCCTTCGGATGTGCGGGGGCCCCTGTGTCCCCCTCCCCAGGTGCCAGCACCTATCCCCCAGAAGAGGGGGTCTGACTGCCACGCTCCCACCCAGCGACTGGAGTTGCCCACCAGCTGCAGGCTCCTAGCTCTCCCCCCGCCACAGCAGGACACCAGGGTGGTGCCTTCTCCCTGCCCAGCAGCACAAAACCTACTTCTGAGAAGTCACCTTCAGGCACGCCAAGGAAATCCAGTGCCACCACGTCCCCCCACGTCCATCACCATAACTCGAGGGCTGCAGAGATCATCCTCTCTGGATGCCCACCACTGAAACAGTACATCACCAGGTGGCTCTTACATCCCACCCTCGGCAAGCAAAATGCCAGGCAGGCGACAGCCCCCAACCCACTGTGTCCCCAGGAGTTGGGGTCTAGTGGCTCGCTGAGTGCCAAGCATCGGGGTCGGCAAGCCGGGGTGGGTGCATACCTCTCGGTGCGGCTCCAGAAAAGCAGGATGGCCGGCATGGCAGTGTATCCCGGATTTGGTCAGGGAGTCGGAGGGGATCTCTGCGCGTTGGGGCAGGCAGAGCCACCTGTGCCTGTGCTGGCTGGCAGCCACAGGGAACCAGGCAGCAATGTCATGACTACCCACAACAAATCATCCCCTCCCCGGGCCCCCACACGCACCACCTGCCTCCGCCTCCCCCTCCCCACCGACAGTCCCACTGGGGTGCTGACACCTGCGTGGGACGGGGTTAACCCTCCCCTCGCTGCCTCTGCCAGCACGGCCCCCGCTGCCAGCCCGCCTGGGGATGGAGTCAAGCCCCACTCAATGTCTCCCCATATAGGGTCCCCCACTTCCAGCCCCACTGGGGTGCTTACACTAGTGTGGGGATGGGGTCAAGCCCCCCCATACCCCCCCCGTACCCCATTTAGGGGCTCAGTGAGAAGCTGTCACCTTCGTGGGGGAGGGGTTCACACACACACCCACTGTGTCCTGGTTCCAGCCCCACTGGGGTGCTGGCACCTCGATTGGGGACAGGGGTTAACCCCCTCCTTGCTGGCCCCTCCGACCCCATTACTATTACCTGGGGGGATTACCATTTCCTCACCACCCAGTTCAGCCCCACTGGGATACACTGGTGCCCCCAACGGGGGGAGTGTGTGTTCAACCCCTTCCTGGCCACACCACACAGCTCCAACAGGGCATATTACTCCCTCCAAAGCAGGAGGGGAGAGAGGGGTTAACCCTCACCTCACCACCCTCTCCAGCCCCATAGGGATGTACTACAGCCCCACGGAGGGGGAGGTTTAACCCCTTCCTCCCAGCCCCACTTGGATGCACTGTTACTGTTATGGGGCAGGGGGATTAACTCCTTCCTCCCACCCCCTTCATTCCCACGGGGACACGCTATCACTAGGTAAGGCAGAGTAGTTAACCCTGCCTCCCAGCCCCACCAGGAAACCCTGTCACCCCACGGGGACAGAGGCACCAACCCCTTCTTCCCTTGCCTTCAGCCCCATAGGGACACCCTGTCACCCTATGGGAGCAATGGGGCTAGCCTCCATTCCCCACCCACAAAAGGGCAGAGGGGCTACCCTCCCCTTCTCAGCCCTACAGCAAAACCCTGTCACCCCATGGGCAGACACCCCCCCCAGCCCCATAGGGACACCCCATCACTCCATAAGGCAGAGGTTTAACCCCCACATCGGACACCCTATCACCCCACAGGGCATAGGGACTGACCCTCCCAGCCCCATAGCGACACCCTGTCACCCCATAGGGCAGAGGGACCGATTCCCCCAGCCCCACTGGGACACGCTGTCACCGCAGGGGGCGGAGGGGCCGAGCCCCCGTCCCCACCGAGACGCTAGTGCCGACGACAGACTGTGTAGTAGCAGTGTGGGGCAGTGCAGTGGGGTAGAGCCGCCGCCGCCTCCAGCACTCACCGCACGCTCGCCGAGCTGAGCCACCCCCACTCCCAGGGCGCCACGTCAGAGGAGTCCCGCCCCATGGGGCCAGGAGGGTAGCTGCAGTCGCGCCACGCTCATTTATTCGCCCCACCCCCCTATCGCTACCGCCCATTGGGAAGTTGGCAACAGATAGAGTCCAGCTATCTCAAAGGGGTAAAAGGATTCTCACTCATGAGTTGGCGGGGCTCATAAAGAGGGCTTTAAACTGGGTTTGAAGGGGGAAGGGGATAAACTTAGGCTTACCAGAGATGAGCTTGGGGGTGGCGTGCCAATGTTGGGGGTGGAATCGCTAGCCCAGCTCAAGTGCATCTATGCCAATGCACGCAGCATGGGCAATAAACAGGAGGAGCTGGAAGCCATTGTGCAGCAGGATAGCTATGACTTAGTCGCCATCACAGAAACATGGTGGGATGACTCCCATGACTGGAGTGCTGCAATGGATGGCTACAAGCTCTTCAGAAGGGATAGGCAAGGAAGGAGAGGTGGTGGGGTGGCTCTCTATGTTAGGGAATGTTTTGACTGTTCAGAGCTACACGATTGTGAAGATAAGGTTGAGTGCTTATGGATAAGGATGAGAGGGAAGGCCAACAAGGCAGATATTGTGCTGGGAGTCTGTTATAGACCACCCAACCAGGTTGAAGAGGCAGATGAAATATTCTATAAGTGGCTGGCAGTAGTCTCATAATTGTGTGCCCTTGTCCTCGTGGGGGACTTCAACTTTCCAGATGTCTGCTGGAAATACAACACGGCAGAGAGTAAGCAGTCTAGGAGGTTCCTGGAGTGTGTGGAAGATAACTTCCTGACACAGCTGGTAGGTGAGCCTACCAGGGGAGGAGCCTCGCTAGACCTACTGTTTACAAACAGAGAAGGACTGGTGGGAGATGTGGTGGTCGGAGGCCGTCTCGGGCTTAGCGACCATGAAATGATAGAATTTTCAATTCTTGGTGAGGTAAGGAAGGGGGTCAGCAAAACCACCACTATGGACTTCTGGAGGGCAAACTTTGGCCTGTTCAGGACACTGGTTGAGAGAGTCCCTTGGGAGACAGTCCTGAAGGGCAAAGGGGTCCAGGAGGGATGGACATTCTTCAAGAAGGAAATCTTAAAGGCTCAGGACCAGGCTATTCCCATGCGCCGCAAGACGAACTGCTGGGGAAGACAACTGGCCTGGCTGAACAGGGAGCTTTTGCTAGGAGTCAAGAAAAAAAGGAGAGTTTACCATCTTTGGAAGAAAGGGCAGGCAACTCAGGAAGAGTACAGGGGTCTTCTTAGGTCATGCAGAGAGGAAATTAGAAAGGCAAAAGCTCAGCTAGAACTCAGTCTGGCCACTATTGTAAGAGACAACAAAAATGTTTTTACAAATATGTTAACAATAAAAAGAGAGCCAAGGAGAATATCTATCCTTTATTGGATACAGAGGGGAACATTGCCACCAGAGATGAGGAAAAGGCTGAGGTACTTAATGCCTTCTTTGCCTCAGTCTTTAGTAGTGAGACCAGTTATCCTCAGGGTACTCAGCCCCCTGAGCTGGAAGACAGGGATGGAGGGCAGAATATACCCCCCATAATCCAGGAGGAAATAGTTAATGACCTGCTACGCCGTCTGGACACTCACAAGTCTATGGGACCAGATGGGATCCATCCGAGAGTACTGAGGGAGCTGGTGGAGGTGCTTGCCAAGCCACTCTCCATCATTTATCAGCAGTCCTGGTCAACAGGGGAGGTCCCAGAGGACTGGAGGCTTGCCAATGTGACGCCCATTTACAAGAAGGGTCAGAGGGAGGATCTGGGGAACTACAGGCCTGTCAGCCTGACCTTGGTACTGGGGAAGATTATGGAACAGTTCATCTTGAGTGCGCTCACACGGCATGTGCAGGACAACCAGGGGATCAGGCCCAGCTGATACTGAAAAAGCCAGTCGAAGAAACTCTCTAAGACTCAATTTTGGAGTTTTAGAAAGCAGGCATTCTTTATTGCAGCGCTGGGTGCACGGGGGATCGCTCCACCTATTGTGCACACCGTCAGGCCTAATTGTGCAGGTTAAGTACATGTTCTACATACATATTCACTAGATTTCCGAGAAATGTTATACATATTCATTAGTTTTCCGGGAAATGATTAGCATATGCAAATGTCCTTTACGCAGGTGCATTGAAGGTCTCTGGTGGTCTTCAGGAGTCCTCTGGTGGTCTTCCATAGTCTTCCTCACTTGTCCGCTACTTGACCCTCCTCAGGTGATTCTGCGCAGTATGGTCCTTTACATGTTTTGGTACATCTTATCTTAAAGAATGCTCGTTAGTCCCTAAAAATGCTTGTTAGTGCTCTTATTATCTAAGTTTTCATTAGTGATGTAAAACCATATGGCTAGTTTAAGCTAAATTATCTACAAGGACAGGAACAAAGGCAGGAGTTCTTATCTTTTCCGGCCCTATCTATCAAGCAAGGCCTCTGCTTGTGCCTTCTCAGCAAGATCATAAATTCATCAAACATTTAATTAAGCTTTGTGATTGCTCATGGCTCCCTCTTGCTCATTCTCATTTTCTGATCTTTCAACTTTTACTATATCACAGCCAGCATGAGTTCATGAAAGGCAGGTCCTGCTTGACCAACCTGATCTCCTTCTATGACCAGGTGACCCGCCTAGTGGATGAGGGGAAGACTGTGGATGTTATTTTCCTTGACTTCAGCAAGGCCTTTGACACTGTCTCTCACGGCATACTGTGAGAGACTGAAAGAGTTAATGTCTCAAACATTGTGGTGGGACAAGTTCTGCTTAAAGACAAATCCTGCACAGCAAGGAACCCAGGTGAAAAGCCCATCAGCTCAGACATCAGCAACAGGAGGGGGAGGGCGTGCTGGAGGGTGCGCAGCTCCCTCTTCTGATAAGCTGTTCTGATACAAAGATCAAACAATGGCCATGTCTGCAGGGAAGGAGAAGTTACTCCACAAACGACCCCCAAACCCAAAGGCTCGCAAACTGCTCATTAACCTGACTGAGTTCGGATGCCCGCCCGAAGGAGGGGCAAGGATGATAAAAGGACACAAACTGAAGCCCCGGGCGCGCAAGCCCACCGGGACTGGACCCCTCAGCTGACTGGACCCCTCGGCTGACTGAACCAACGCTGGACCCAGGAGCGGTGAAATCTTTCTCTCTTCCTTTTTCTCTCTCTGTCTTCTTCTCTCTTTCCTTTTCCACAATCCCTACACCTCATCCATTTCAAGATATAAACCGTTGACCAAGTCTGAGACTAAGAGTAGATCCAGCCGCCCCTAGACCCTTCTCTGAGGAGGAGTCTGGAAAGCAAGGGGGTCTGCTCTGAACCTCGTGACTCAACGGGAGGGATCTCCTTATTCCCTGAATCGATGTATATGGTTACACAGTTTACAGAAGTAGTCTTATGCCAATTCCTGTTGTGAGAAACCCTGCCACCTACTACCACGCCTCCCCAGTTCAGTTTGCTTCTGTCATGAATAAAATCTTTAACTGATCGTTTGGTGTTGTTTCACCTTAATTTAGCCCAAGGGAATTTCAAATTAAACACGACTCCCTGGTCTGTCCAGTCTGGGTTGTGACACATACTCCTTGAGAAGCTGGCGGCTCATGGCTTAGACAAGTGTACTCTTCGCTGGGTAAAAAAACTGGCTGGCTGGATGAGCCCAGAGGGTTGTGGTGAATGGAGTTAAATCCAGTTGGCGGCTGGTCACAAGTGGTGTTCCCCAGGGCTCAGTATTGGGGCCACTTCTCTTTAATATCTTTATTAATGATCTGGATGAGGGGATGTCCCGATCCAATGTCAGAGAAGGTTTCGATATGATCCCAAGAGCGAGATTAAGGCACAAACGAGGTCAAATGCCGTATACCCAAAAGAGCTTTTATTATCAAAAGTAGAAAATAGTAGTGATAGGATAGAATGGAAGAAAAGACAGAAATCAAGCAAGCAATCGGGATAGAGTTGCAAGGATAGTCATCACCATGGATCCAGCAGCGTCCTGTTGGTCCTCAGTCTTCAATTCTTTGGTGATGGGTGCACACCACGGCTTGGCTCCATGGTTTTTTATAGGGCATATTTCGATGATGTATGCACATACGTACTGTTCATACGCTGCAGGTTTCGTCTATCACATGATCTTCGCGTGATCAACACCAGAAACCAGTATCTTATCTCAAAGACTACAGTTTCTGTGAGAATGGTAGCCTGTGAGAATGGTAGCCTCCACATTCTTGCATGCTTCAGCCCGTTTCCTCTCCTGGATGCCTCAGTGGCCTGTTAATCGTCCTTATGGATGGAGGAATGTCCTGCTTAGGCCATCTCAGAGACAAAGGGCTCAAGATAAGCAGTTCACAATTCTTGAGATGAATGGCTTGAGATGACAGTCCAGTCTCTCACACCTAACAATCTTTGAGACAAACAGCTTGAGATAACAATTCAGTCTCTCACAGGGGATCGAGTGCACCCTCAGTAAGTTTGGGGATGGGATGGAGGGTTGATCTGCTCGAGGGTAGGAAGGCTCTACAGAGGGATCGGGACAGGCTGGATTGATGGGCCAAGGCCAATTGAGGTTCAATATGAGGTTCAACAAGGCTATGTGCCGGGTCCTGCACTTCGGTCACAGCAATCCCATGCAGCGCTACAGGCTTGGGGAAGAGTGGCTGGAAAGCTGCCTGGCAGAAAAAGACCTGGGGGTGCTGGTTGACAGCTGGCTGAATATGAGCCAACAGTGTGCCCAGGTGGCCTAGGCCAACAGCATCCTGGCCTGTATCAGAAATAGTGTGGCCAGCAGTAGCAGGGAAGTGATTGTTCCCCTGTACTCGGCACTGGTGAGGCCGCACCTCGAGTACTGTGTTCAGTTTTGGGCCCCTCACCACAAGAAAGACATTGAGGTGCTGGAGTGTGTCCAGAGAAGGGCAACAAAGCTGGTGAAGGGCCTGGAGTTCAAGTCTTATGAGGAGCAGCTGAGGGAACTGGGGTTGTTTAGTCTGGAGAAAAGGAGGCTGAGGGGAGACCTTCTCGCTCTCTACAACTACCTGAAAGGAAGTTGTAGTGAGGTGGGTGCTGGTCTCGTCTGTCAGGTGGCTGGAGATAGCACAAGAGGAAATGGCCTCAAGTTGCAGCAGGGGAGGTTTAGATTGGATATTAGGAAAAATTTCTTTACTGAAAGGGTTGTCAGGCATTGGAACAGGCTGCCCAGGGAAGTGGTGGTGTCACCATCCCTGGAGGTATTCAAAAAGCACATAGACAAGGCACTTCAGGACATGGTTTAGTGGGCATGGTTGACAGCTGGACTCGATGATCTTAAAGGTCTTTTCCAACCTAAATGATTCTATGATTCTATGATTCTAAGTTCAAGCCGGTACTGCCCCCTCAGGGCGCTCTCATTGGTCGGACGCCTGCCCCACTGCACCAAGCTGGCTGTTTATAGTGGCGGGATCACCCAGGGAATCTTCAGGAAGGTTGTGATGTCACTGGGGTGTCGTGCGTCAAGCTCTTCCCCCTCATGTTCGGGCATTGGGCTAGGACCATGGCCACGGGTGGGCATGCGGCTGCTTCTGCGTGGGGTGGGGGCTTTGTAGGCTCCAGAGGGTTAGGGTGGGCTTGGGGGCACGATGTCCTCCTCCTCCTGCATGGGACAGGGCATGAGGCCTGTGAGAGTATCTCTGTGGGGCCTGGGGCTGTATGAGGGCCAGGAGCCCCCAGTCCTGGGGCAGCTCTGGGGCTGGGGAGAGTCCTGTGCAGAGCTTGGTAGCCTGATGTTGCTCCCTGGTGTGGTGCTGGCTATTCTGGGGGCACCTGGCTGCAGGCAGGACTTGGGTGATGCTGAAGCATGTTTCTTGCAGTTTTGGGGCTGGGAAGCACTTGGCAGGCTTCTGGCCTGTCCCAGGGTAGAAAAATCAGAAGAGAAGCTGGGAGCAGCTGTGCTAGAGGGTGAAGCCCTCCAGGGAGGTAGGGAGGCACTTGAGCTGTCTCCTCCCCTGGTGCAAGGTGTGCTCCTGCAACCTGGCTGTGCTGGTAAGGTTGGAGGACAGTGTGGACTTCCTGAAAGCCCTGCCTCTGCTAAGGCAGTGTCCTGCTTCACATGGGGCTGGCTGGGATGTAGGAAGAGTGACCCCTGTGGAGTCACTGTGTGGGGCAGTCTGAGGGTATCTGATAGGGTGAATGTCTGGTCCCCAGGGACAGTGCCATACCCGGATCAAACACCTGATGTGCTGAGGCTCATGGTCTTTCTGCAGCAGAGGCTTCTCTGTCTTGGTGTTGGCTGAGGCACTTTAGTCCTCGAATGGTGCAAGGACTTGCCTTGGGGTATCCTTTTTCATCAAGAAAAAGCCATTGGTCCCCCTGAAGCCTGGGTCCTTGTGGTGGGTTAACCCTGGCTGGATGCCAGGTGCCCACCAAAGCCACTCTATCACTCCCCCCCCTCAGCTGGACAGGGGAGAGAAAATATAACAAAAGGCTCGTGGGTTGAGATAAGGACAGGGAGAGATCATTCACCAATTACCATCACAGGCAAAACAGACTTGACTTGGGGAAAATTAATTTAATTTATTACCAATCAAATCAGAGTAGGATAATGAGAAATAAAAACTAAATCTTAAAACACTTTCCCCCCACCCCTCCCTTCTTCATGGGCTTAACTTTACTCCCAATTTCTCTACCTCCTCCCCCCCAGTGGCACAGGGGGATGGGGAGTTGGGGTTGCAGTCAGTTCATCACACATTGTTTCTGCTGCTCCGTCTTCCTCAGGGGGAGGACTCCTCACACTCTCCAGCATGGGGCCCTTCCCATGGGAGACAGTTCTCCACGAACTTCTCCAACATGAGTCCTTCCCGTGGGGTGCAGTTCTTCATGAGCTGCTCCAGCATAGGTCCCTTCCATGGGATGCAGTCCTTCAGGAGCACACTGCTCCAGTGTGGGTCCCCTGTGGGGTCACGAGTCCTGCCAGAAAACGTGCTCCAACATGGGCTCCTCTCTCCATGGGTCCACAGGTCCTGCCAGGATCCTGCTCCAGCATGGGCTTCCCAAAGGTCACAGCCTCCTTCAGGTGCATCCACCTGCTCTGGCGTGGGGTCCTCCACGGGGCTGAAGGTGGATATCTGCTCCACCGTGGACCTCCATGGGCTGCAGGGGGACAGCCTGCCTCACCATGGTCTTCACCATGGGCTGCAGGGGAATCTCTGCTCTGGCACCTGGAGCACCTCCTCCCCCTCCTTCTTCACTGACCTTGGTGTCTGCAGAGGTGGTTCTCTCACATATTTTTCACTCCTCTCTCTGGCTAAAATTGCTGTCCCACAGTAACTTTTTCCCCTTCTTAAATATGTTATCACAGAAGTGCTACCACTGTCGCTGATTGGCTTGGCCTTGGCCAGCGGCGGGATCTGTCTTGGAGCCAGCTGTCATTAGCTCTGTTGGACATAGTGGAAGCTTCTAGCAGCTTCTCACAGAATCCACCCCTGTAGCCCCCCCCAGCTACCAAAACTTTGCCATGTAAACCCAATACAGTCCTGTGCGCTGCTTGGGGGCTGTGTTTAAAACCGCTCCTGATCTGTTTGCCTTGGTGTGACCCAGCTCTGCAGTAGTAGTGCCTGCAGCTGTGACCAGCTAGCAGGGAAGCTGCATAGCCGAGCTAAACACATTCCCAGCATTGTTCCTCTGCAAAGCCCTGTCACGTATCCCCTTCTGAGGGGGAAGTGTGTTTGGGCTTTTGCCATGTGAGTTGCCCCCTTGATCTCTGTGGTGTCCTGGCCAGGGTTAGTTAGACCTGGAGTGAGGTGGCTCCTGGCCAGTGGAGCTGTCTGGACCCAGAGTCCTTGCTCTTGTCCTAGGAAACCTGCCCATCTTGAGAAACAAGGCTGTCTCTTGCCCCGTCAAGGTACAATGTTGATGCAGAGCAATGATCCCTCTTGGGACAACATCCTGCCTGCAGACCTGTCCTGGAGTCCAAGGGGGGGAAGCAGCTGATCCTGTGGATGCTGCAGCTCATGGGTGAAGCTGAGAGGTGATGTGAATGTTTGAGGCTGTTAAATATCACATTTTTCATGATTAGAGGGTGCTTTTGTAACCTCTGTACGCTTCCCCTTATGGAGAAGGTGTTTGAATGAGGCATTTTGGAGTAATTTCTGGGTTTACGGCTTGTCCTTCCCCTGTAATTTGGTCACAGTGTTGATCTGCCTGTCCTTTCCTGGGCTGGGGTCTTAACCAAAACTGCTCCTCCTTCACAGCTTGTCTGCCAGCACATCTGGCACCCTTTTAAAGACATGCTGGGAAAGTGCAGGGAGGGGTGGCAGGAATAAAGGTACAAAGCAGTTTCCATACAAGGAACAATTACATAAACTGGCTCTCTTCTGTCTGGGGGAAGAGATGACTGAGGGAGGCATGATGGGGAATAATAAAATCATGTGTGGCTGGGGGAGCAGGGGATGATTGCTCGAGCTCCCTTCCTGTAAAGGGTATGTGGGGCGTCATGTGTGGGAAGAGGCAGTGGCACCTCAGGGTGTGAGTGCATTTCTTGAAGCAGTTTGGGATTAACCTGTGGAAATGGTGGCCTTGCGTGGGGGTATGGTGGGAAGATGTGAAAAACTTGTCTGGGATCAAAAGGCAATTAAGTAAATTTCTGAAAAAAAAAAAAATCTACCGAGGGTTGGTGAGCCCAGTGATGGTGCTTCTGGTGTGGGAAATCCCCAGGCTACAGGAGCGAGGAGCATGTTGTAGGCTGGAGCTTCAGCTCTTCCCGAGGCCTTGGCCATGGGTCTCTGTCCTAGAGGATGGGGAGGTTGGGGACTGCAGCCTGGAGCAGTGGGGCTGCTTTTCTGTTAAAGCATCATTACTTGGTGTTTGAAGGTCAGAGCAGTGGATGAGGCCACTGAGCTCTGCAACTTCCTACCCAAGTGCCGGCTGTGAAGCACGTTCCTAGTGGGTACCATACTGCTGCAAAGGAGACCTTTCCCCAGTTGCTGCCGCCACCGCCTCTGAGCTGGATCTCCCCATGGTTGAGCAGATGGGGCAGGAGTGAGGGCATGATCCTGTGTGCAGGAGAGCACTGGCTCCTCGCTGCGGTGCTCCCCCCATCCTGCTCAGACTCCCCCGCTCAGCGCGGCACAGGGAAGTCTCCAGCAACTTTCGCTGGGTGAGCTCAGGAGATGCATCTGAGGATGCTGGGCTTGGCAGCAGCAAGGTTTGTACTCTGTTCTCCATGACAAGAGCAGTGTCCATGCATTTGGTGCTCCCTCTCCTTCCTGCTTGTTCCCATCCTTGAAGATGCTGCCTGCCTTTTCCAGCACCCTGAGCTGCAGGATGAGGAAAGGACTGCAAGAAAAAAAATCCGTGCCCAGGGTTTTCTGTTGGATTAATGCCCTGTTCTCTGCCTGCTGCTGTCCTGGCTGTGATCTGAGTTGATGAATCTCTGAGGAGATGCTGATGGGGGTCACCTTCCAGGTCAGGGTTTTAGCTCCTGCTGTCTGTGCAGGCAAGCTCTGTCCTGAGGGCACGGGGACCTTGTTCCTCAGGGCTCATCCAGCCGCTGGCGTGTCCCCTGAGGAAACCACCAAACCAGAGTGGCTCTCACCAATTCCCAGTTATCCTGACTTTGTTGGTAGCCCCAGCATGCAGCAGGCTTGGGCCTGCCCAGCTCTGAGCATGGGATAATCCAGATAGGAGGGGTCCCTAGGAGGTCTCTAGTCCTCATGCTCAAAGCAGGGTCAGCCACGAGGTCAGAGCAGGCTGCTTGGTGCTTTATCCAGGCTGGCCTTGAAAACCTCCAAGGACAGTGACAACACTGAAAGAGCTTGTTCCAGCAGCATTTCCCATGTCCTCATGGTGCTGTGTCTCACTAGAGCCTGCCTGGCCTCCTGAGGGCATATGGGAGGAAGAGGATGGAAGGTGCTATTAGTGCTAATGATGGTGGTTGATTTTTTTCCTCTCCTGTTGGGACTGAGGATGCTGGCTGCTGCTCCTCCCTGCTAGTGTGCTGCTAGCAGCAGCTGAGCTGGCTGCTCTGCACCTGCAGGGGTGGCATAATGAGCTGTGTCCTTGTCTCAACCTGCTGCTTCCTCTCCTGTCAGTGTCTGTGCTGCCAGCTGGGTTATTTTTTCTTTTTTTTTTCTTCCTGTGCCTATTCTTGTGTGGTTCCCAGTTGGTGCTGGCATGTGGCCCTCGCTGGAGACCTCCTCCTGGGCAGACCTTTGCAAACCCCCTTGGATGAGCACGCTGGGGCTCTCCTGCTGCCCACATCGGGCATGCGGGGGAGATGCAAGCAGATCTGCATGGCAGTGGTGTGTGGGAGGACTCGGTCCCCTCCTGTGCTCAGACTCTGCTGGAGAAGCCAAAACCTGAGGGCAAGAGTGAGGGGGGGGGAGGAAAGGGCAGTGTAGGGGATGCAGCAGTGCTTTTTGGGGGAAGCCTATCGTGGGAGCAGTCTCTGCAAACCCCCTGTCCGAGCAGGTAAAAGAGGAAAGGTGGTGTCCCTGACCTGGCTTGCAGATGCTGGAGCACAGCAAGTTGTCCCAGGTTGCCTTGGGAATCAAGTGGCAGGCATGGGACTCGAATCCAGAGTGGCTGGACTCTGTTTGAGATGCTCCCCAGTGAGACAGGGTGATGGTAGCTGAGAGCCGGCAGCGACCTCATGTGTCCCCCTGGAATGGAGGCCAGCTGTGCTGGGGAGCTCGAATAGCATAGGTTGCCCCTGGGGACCCATCTGCATGTGGAGGATATGCGCTGAAGTTTGGCTTGGCTCTGTTTTAGCTTCTAGCCTTTGCTCTCCTTTCCTCAGCAAAGGAGTCCTGTAGTGCTTGATAGTTTCTCCTAAGGATGGCGCTCTCCAAGTTACATTTTAACCAAGTTATTTCTAGTTTGTGTTTGGGTGCCAAGTGCACTGAGCTCTTCTAGTCTCTCCAGCTATCCTGTCACTTGGGGAATTTTGGCCTTGAAACACATCCTGAGACCCTGCTTTTCAGGGCAGGGGGCATCCCTGGGGTGTTCCCAGCAGGGATGCTGGCCCTGAGGGTTACAGCTGGAGGTGGATAGTGTCCGGGCTGGAGACAAACCCTGCTGCATCTATTGGGAATGTGTCCATTTGATGCTTTTCCTTTTGCAGATCTGCCTAGCATCTAATCCTTAACTTGCTAAATGAGCTGACGATGGCAAGATCTGATAGGTTCATCAGGACACAAAGTGGTACCCAGTTGACTGCTGTAGGAAGCTTAAGATCTCTGTGATGCTACCAAATCTGTAACCTCTTAAAAAAAAAAAAAAAAGACCCAGGGGTTGTCTGGCAAGGAGAGTTTTCTGAAAGAACGGGTTGGCTTGCCTTTATTCTGATCTTGCCTCTTCTTCATTGCATCCCAAACCACCTTCCCTGTGACTGCCCTGGCCCGATGGCAGGTGGTGCTGAGAGGGATGCAGGCAATGTTATGCTGGGGACAAAAGACTCCACTGGTGCTGCAGTGGTGCCAGGTTGCTTCTACCTCTGCCCATAGCCCATAACTACTAATCCCTCCGATTTTGCTGCTTCCTGAGCATCCTGTCTCCTTGGTACAGGGGTATCATGGATGGTGGGTGGGTAAAGCCATAAAGATCCCCTGTACAGAAGGAGAAGAGAAGGGAGGGAGATTTCTAAGCACCCCCCTCTGGAGAACTGGAGGATGCTGAGATGCCCCAGTCATCTCTTTGTGAGCTGGGATGATGCTTAGGGCTTGGCCAGGAGAACATGTTGTCACGACCTGGGCTGGACAGACCAGGGAGGGGTTGTGGTGAATTTGGAATTCCCTCGGGCTAAATTAAGGTGAAACGACACCAAACAATCAGTTAAACATTTTATTCATGACAGAAGCAAACTGAACTTGGGAGGCGTTAACAATAGGCGGCAGGGTTTCTCTCAACAGGAATTGGCATGAAACTACCTCAGTAAACCATGTAACCCGTGGTAACCATATACATCAATTCAGGGAAGAAGGAGATCCCTCCCGTTGGGTCAGGAGGTTCAGAGCAGACCCCCTTGCTTTCTAGACTCCTTCTCAGAGAGGAGCCTAGGGGCGGCTGGATCCACTCCTAGTCCCAGACTTGGTCAACGGTTTTATGTCTAAAGGGATGAGGTGTAGGGATTATGGAAAAGGGGAGGGAGGGAGGAAGAGAGAGAGAAAAAGAAAAGAGAAAGATGTTACCAGTCCTGGGTCCAGCGTTGGTCCAGTCAGCTGAGGGGTCCAGTTCCGGTGGGCACGCACACATGGGGCTTCAGTTTGTGTCCTTTTATCATCTCCTTGCCCCTACTCATTAGGCTAATTAGGTGTCATGCCTGGTTTGTGCTTTCAGAACCTTCGGGAAATGGGTTGGTGGGCTTGGGGGTCGTTTGGGGAGTAACTTCCCCTTCCCTGCAGACATGACCATTGTGCACCCTCCGGCATGTCCTCCCTGACCTGTTGCTGATGTCCTGTGCTGATGGGTGCTCAGCGGCTGCTTTACACCTTGGTTCCTTGTTGGGCAGGGTTTGTTGTTATGCAGGGTTCGTTGTTATGCAGGGTTCATCGTTAAGCAGAACTTGCCCCACCACAATGTTTGAGACATTAACTCTTTCAGTCTCTCACACCACCCCGTGGCTCAAACATTGTCTATATAATCTTCGTGGATTCTCCATAGTCTTCTCCAGGGCTGGTGATTTAGATGTAAAGAAAGGGGGGAGAGAGAGAGATAACATATACAAAGCTTCAAATGGTACAAAACTTCACTTAGCAGACAGAAGAGAGGGAAGAGATGGCACAGGTAATCATACAGTGAACAATTGCAAGGCCAAGCACTAAGAACAAAAATCCACATAACAACATGAGTCCAATGCTAACAAGCCATTTTCCCCACCCTGTGAGTCCCAAGGATGTTAGGAGAGAAGTCAGCAACGATCCTCCATTAAGCCAGTCTCTTGGTTGCATGGCTTGAAAAAATTCTCCAGTCTTGTCTGTAACTTCTCTCATCTTCTTTCGCACTTCTTCTAAGAAGGTAGTTGCACTGTGTATGGTGAGACAGCATTCTCCATTGGTGAGATTTAACATCCCATATACTCCATATTCTTTTAACAACAACATCACAAGATTCAAGGTTTCCTTCTCAGGGAAGAAGATAAATCTTTGAATCGTCAGAGGGAGGTTTTTTTTAGACCCATGAAAGGTCCACCTGATGCCTTGAATAAAGGCATGAGAAGGAAAAACTTCACTGTATTGCTGTAGTGACGAACTTTTGCTTGCTTGAATAACTTTGAAATTTTGGTATGTACTAATTAGATAAGAAAACCTTGAGCTTTGTCAATGGTATGCGCTAAAGGTGCCAACAAACAGGAGGCCTTGGGCTTGATGTGCGTCAATAGACAAGAAGCCTTGATGATAAGCTTTGAGTTCTGCTGAGTTTTTGTAATTAAAACTTGCCAAGACCAGCTAACTAGGAAAAAGACATGACCCACACTGCACATGACCAAAGGGCGGAAACTATGTAAATGATAATATGAATATGCATATGACTAGAACAATATAAATTTTGCTTGCTGTAGATAACGGTGTGCATGATAGGTGGAGCGATCCCCTGTGCACCCAGCACTGCAATAAAGAATGCCTGCTTTCTAAAACTCCAAAATCAAGTCTTAGAGAATTTCTTTGACTGACTTTTCCGGTAACAATTTGGCGACCCAGATGGGACACTGCCTTTGAACATCGACGGCTCCGTGGGATCTCTGGACCTCCAGCCGGCACCAAGGAATTCTCGGGGAGAACCTCCGATCCCCAGACCTGAAGATTTCAAGGCAAGTCCCCTGGAAAGGTGAGAAGGCATTCTTTCTTTTCCCTTGGGGTTAGAGTGATAGCATATATCCATACATTCTGTATGGTATGTCTAAATATTTTGATGGTTTTAATATTTTGTACCAGCCGTGGAAACTGGTTTGCTGCTAGGTGACTGTAAAAGTGAGATTTGGTAAATAATTATTAGAAATCTTATACTAACACTATGATTGAAACAATAGACAAAAGTATAGCCAAGCAATTAACTAGTAGAGGTAGTTCCTCATAAGTTTTGCAGTTCTTGGCTCTTATGAGTAGATGTTCCTGTACGCTCGATGAGAACAATGTTGAAACTGACCACATGTGATTGAAACTGCGTTAAGCTTCAAGATCAAAGAACAAGGACAAGAACAAAGACTTCAAGGACAGCCAACAAGAACTTCAAATGGGTCGGTGGTCGTAAAAGCAGCCCTTCGACTCAAATGGATCCTTCATTGTGCATGATTGGATGTAGGCAGTACTAAGATAATCAGTTACAATCATTTTTATGTATATGTATACTACTGTGATTAATATGCAATTAGTTATTCTGTATAACCTGTTTGCGCTACAGCTGTGGTATGCACGCTAGGTGGAACTATCCCCCGTGCATCCAGCGCTGCAATAAAGAATGCCTGCTTTCTAAAACTCCAAAACGAGTCTTAGAGAGTTTCTTCGACCGGCTTTTCGGTATCAAGAGTCCCCAAGTGTCGGGGGTTAGAGTCCCTGGACTGTCTGTCTCGTCAGCGAGTAAAGCCCGCAGAGGTTGGACTAAAGGCATCTGTGGGGGTTAGAGTCCCCTGACTATTGGGGTTAGAGTCCCCAACGCTAGAGTCCCTACTGGGGTTAGAATCCCCAACTTAATCTTGCTTGGGGTTAGAGTCCCTGACTCAAGCCTACGGGGTTAGAGTCCCCGGCCGGTAATTGTGGGGTTAGAGTCCCCCAACCAGTAATACTGTTGTGGTTGTGAATGATATAATTGTGCCTGGTTATTGGAAATACGGATTTGTTTTGTTTGCTTGGATCATTTAATTGTTCTGTTACTCATGTTTAATATGGGTGGGGATCGTCTAAAGGAGTTATTTTGAAAAAGTCACCTTTGGGATGTATTTTGGGACATTAGAAGCAGATTGCCAGACCCCCGGGTGGGGTCCCGACAAGGGAAAATTTGATTAAGTATTGTAATCAATGGTGGCCACTGTATAAATTGGATGATGGGGAAAGTGGCCTATGAATGGTATGTTAAATTATAACACCTTATTACAATTAATGTTATTCTTGAGGAGAGAAGGAAAGTGGGATGAAGTGTTGTATGCGGATATGTTCTTTACTTTGAGGAGACATCTGGAGTGGCAAAAGGAATGCGGTATAAATCTTGCACCTAGTGATCCCCTCGTTTTAGCTTTGGAAAAGGAGAAGGGTGAGTGTTAAATTTCCCTAAGCAGAACTAGCATAACAGGCTAGTTAAAAAAAAAAAGAAAAAAAAAGAAAAAAATAAAGATCAAAACTGGGACTAAAACAATGTAGGAGACCGAGCTGTTTGTCAGACAGGGCTCTGAAATTTAATAGAAGCCATTAGGGCATGTGGAGAACTAGGGGTAAATTGGACTAAAAGTGCAAGAATGCAGGCAGAGACCTGACGAGTGTCCCAGTGATTTTGGGGGTCTCAGACAAGCTCTGCTAACAAAATTTTAATGATGCACTCACAATTAGTGTCCTTGTGGGTCAAACGGCCCCTGATTTAGAGAAATAATTTGAGTGTTGCTGTGTTTGTATATGATGAGCACAAAGAAAAGCAGAAAACTGAGCAGAAAAAAAAAAAATTAAAAAAAAAGAGGAGCAAAGCAACAAGAGGCTGATTTACTGGCAGCCGCTTTTGCAAGGAATTTACAAGTGAGATAAGGATTAGGAATGTTAAAAGAAAAAGGAATCAAGTGTGTTTGTGGCTGTGCTGAGAGAAACGTTTGAAGTAAGCAGTGGGAGAGGACTGATAGGGACCGGAGGAACCTCTCCCAGCAGAACCTCTAGTTAAAGCAAAGCTGGGAGATGAGGAAATAATAGAATTTTTAGTTGACACTGGGGCTACATATTCGGTCTTAAATACACTAGAAGGAAATTTAAATAACAAAAGCATAAATGTCATTGGTGCGACAGGGACTCATGAGACCTGGCCATTTTTCAAATCCCTGAAATTTAAACTTGGAAAACAATGGGTTACTCACCAGTTTCTATATTTGCCAAATTCTCCGAAAACTTTACTGGGTAGAGATTTACTTGAAAAGGTAGAAACCGAAATCAGATTCAAGGATGGGGAAGTTGAAATTTTAATCCCAGAATCTAAATATGTCAAAGCCATAGCCTTGTTGTTACAGGATACAAATCCCAAAAGGGACAAGATACCTCGAGAAATAGAAGATGCTGTGATCCCCATCGTTTGGGCAGGAGAAGTTCCAGGAAGGTCTAAGAGAGCGGAACCAGTAAGAATTGATCTAAAACCAGGGTCATCACCAGTAAGAATTAAACAATACCCTTTGAAATTAGAAGTGAGAACTGGCTTGGTACCAATAGTTCAAAACTTCTTGAAATGTAAGTTGCTGGTAGAATGTGAGCCAAAATACAATACACCTATCTTACCAGTAAAGAAAGCTAATGGAAAAGATTACTGTTTAGTCCAGGATCTTAGAGCAATAAATCAGATAGTACAAGATATACATCCAGTAGTTGCAAACCCGTATACATTACTAACTACCCTCACCAGTGAACAAAGCTGGTTTACGGTTTTAGATCTGAAAGATGCCTTTTTCTGCATCCCTTTGGACTCTAAAAGTCAGGAGCTTTTTGCTTTTGAGTGGGAAAATCCTGAAACAGGGCGAAAGACACAATATACTTGGACAGTTCTACCACAAGTCTTCAAGAATAGCCCAACTATTTTTGGAAATCAGCTGGCGAAGGAATTAGAGATTTGGAGAAAAGAAAATGGACAGGGAACTGTATTACAATATGTAGATGACATCTTAATTGCAACAGAAACTCGGGAAATTACTGTGTATGTACCACATATGGTAGCCACAGTTTTAGAACAAAAAGGGGGGCGTTGGTTGTCCCTCAGCCGTATGCTGAAATACCAGTTGGTACTATTAGAACAAGATGACATCGATCTCAAGACCACTTCAGTTGTAAATCCTGCAGTGTTTCTCTCCACTGATTGAGTGGAGAGTTCACCAGAACACGATTGCTTACAAACAGTAGAGGAAACATATGCTAGCAGTCTGGATCTTAAAGATGTTCCATTAGAAAATCCAGACTGGGGGTTATATACTGACGACAGTAGTTTTGTTTGCGATGGGAAGAGACTGTCAGGATATGCTGTGATGACCTTAGATGGCACAGTAGAGGCACAAGCCTTATCTCCCAAAACATCAGCCCAAAAAGCAGAACTAATAGCCTTAACTCGAGCACTGGAACTGAGTGAAGGGGAAAAGGTTAATATTTGGACAGATTCTAAGTATGCTTTTGGAGTTGTACATGCCCATGGAGCCATCTGGAAAGAAAGAGGACTACTATCAGCACAAGGAACTGAAATCAAGCATGCTGCACAAATACAAGAACTATTAGAGAGTATTCAAAAACCGACGGTGGTAGCAATAATGCATTGCAAAGCCCACCAAACAGGAAAAACCCCACCAGAAATAGGTAATCAATTGGCAGATAAAGCTGCCAAAGAGGCTGCAGAAACAGGCATCATGGCATTATTACCAGAAAAAGAAATAACTTTACCAGAAATACCACCTAAATATGATAGTAAAGATGTTAAATTAATAAAAGCCTTACAGGCACAGGAACAAACAGATGGGTGGGCTGTTACACCCACAGGACAAATAGTGATCCCACCCTCACTAATGAGAGAAATTGCTAAACGAGAACATAATAAAGTACATTGGGGAACTGAAAATTTAGTAAAACATCTTCAAAAGATAGTTATAAGCCAGGCAATGACAGAAATTATCCGATCCATCATGGGAAAATGTGAATGTTGTAAAAATAACCCAAATACCAGTAATAAATTGATTTTTGGGGGTACAAAAGGAGGAAATTCCCCAGGGGATTATTGGCAAATTGATTTTACAGAACTACCTAGAAAAGGGGGATATAGATACATTCTTGTTCTAGTTGATACTTTTACTGGATGGCCAGAAGCTTTTCCCTGTCGCACCAATAAAGCTAGAGAAGTAACTAAAATCTTGTTAAAAGAAATTATCCCGAGGTTTGGTGTTCCCTTAGGAATGTCCTCAGACAGAGGACCACATTTTGTTGCTGAAGTTATAAAACAATTGAGTAAAAACTTAGCCATAACATGGGATCTCCATACTCCTTATAGGCCACAATCAAGTGGAAAGGTAGAAAGAATGAACTATACACTTAAATTGCAGATTGGGAAAAAATATGTCAGGAAACATCAATGACTTGGATACAAGCGCTACCTTTAGCGCTGTTAAGAATCAGAATACAACCTCGTGGTAAAAACAGTTTGAGCCCTTACGAGTTACTTTATGGAAGGCCTTACCAGGCCCCACATATACCAGGAACAATTCACATTAAAGGGGAAATGGACTTGAATAATTACTTAATGTCCTTGGGAAAGACTTTACAGGAATTGCGGAAGTACGTGACAACAAGCAGGCCCTTGGAACTGGATACACCAGCCCATCCATTTCAACCTGGAGACTGGGTCTACATCAAGTCGTGGAATTCAGAGCCACTGACTGAGAAGTGGAAGGGACCATTCCAGGTACTCCTGACTACTTATACAGCTGTCAAGGTCCGAGGGAAAGGCCCGTGGATTCATTACTCCAGGATTAAGAGGGCTCCAACCTCATGGACAGTTGAACAAGTCTCCCCTTAAACTGAAATTGAAAAAGTTATGACTGATTTTTATGTTTTGTTTGTAACAATTATGGTAGCAATGAGTCAAGTGTGCCAGATATCATCTTGGGATCAGAACTTCCACTTAATCTTAACACAGAATATAACTCGAATACTCTGCAAAAGTGATTGTTGGATTTGTACCTAAATGCCAACCTCCGGACAAAGCCAAGTCCTACCCTTGATAGGAGTGCCACTGCCAATAAATGTATCATTATTTAACAATCCACAATATGGTAAGGGACATCCAGACAATGCATGGTGGCCAAGCCTCTCTGGAAAAAGACAAGAAGGAAAGTTACAAGTTACCATGATAAAAGATAATCTAAATTCCACTGTATGCTTATACGGGCCAGGTAATGAGTCTCTGAGTACCCACACCCTTAAATCTGGAGATGATGGGTGTGATCGTTACACTGCTAGACGAAATGACAAAACTTTTGTAGGATGTTTCCCAGGATGTAACGGGACCAGATCATATTGGAGGCCCACACTAAGTGTCCTGGTTTCAGCTGGGATAGAGTTAACTGTCTTCCTAGTAGCTGGTACAGTGCTATGTTTTGAGTTCAGTATGCGAAGAATGTTGATAACACTGATGTTTTCAGTTGTTGCTCAGTAGTGTTTAGACTCAAGTCAAGGATTTTTCAGCTTCTCATGCCCAGTCAGCGAGAAAGCTGAAGGGGCACAAGAAGTTGGCACAGGACACAGCCAGGGCACCTGACCCGAACTGGCCAACGGTGTATTCCATACCATGTGACGTCCCATCTAGTATAGGAACTGGGAAGTGGGGGCAGGGAATCGCGGCTCGGGGACTGGCTGGGTGTCGGTCGGCGGGTGGTGAGCAATTGCACTGCGCATCATTTGTACATTCCAATCCTTTCATTATTACTGTTGTCATTTGTCCTGGTTTCAGCTGGGATAGAGTTAACTGTCTTCCTAGTAGCTGGTACAGTGCTATGTTTTGAGTTCAGAGTGAAGAATGTTGATAACACTGATGTTTTCAGTTGTTGCTCAGTAGTGTTTAGACTAATGTCAAGGATTTTTCAGCTTCTCATGCCCAGCCAGTGAGAAAGCTGGAGGGGCACAAGAAGTTGGCACAGGACACAGCCAGGGCACCTGACCCAAACTGGCCAACGGTGTATTCCATACCATGTGACGTCCCATCCAGTACAGAAACGGGGAAGTGGGGGGCAGGGATTTCGCCGCTCGGGGGACTGGCTGGGTGTCGGTCGGCGGGTGGTGAGCAATTGCACTGCGTATCATTTGTACATTCCAATCCTTTCATTATTGCTGTTGTCATTTTATTAGTGTTATCATTATCATTATTAGTTTCTTCTTTTCTGTTCTATTAAACCGTTCTTATCTCAACCCACGGGTTTTGCTTCTTCTCCCGATTTTCTCCCCCATCCCACTGGGTGGGGGGGAGTGAGTGAGCGGCTGCGTGGTGTTTAGTTGCTGGCTGGGGTTAAACCACGACAGTCCTTTTTTTGGCGCCCAACGTGGGGCACGAAGGGTTGAGATAACGACAAACCTGACCAGAGCTTGTTAAAACAAATTTGTTATAAGCATTCATTATATCGGTCTAATAGTTGCTGGTCATTATGTTGATTTATGTGTTCTTAGAGTTGTTGCTCTGGTTTTTAAAGTTCTGTTATGTATCACCTCGCTTGCTGTATGTAGTCCCTCTTCTGCTGCTTATCATCCGTGGGAGGTGGATTAAGGTTTTCGCTTTGATGTATTGTATAACACTGGTTTATGGTATGATAAAGTCGTCGGCTGTGGGATTAATCCGGTACTTGCACCCAGCATTGTCACCTTTATACTGTGGAAGCCATCTGTGGGAAACTATTAATAATTATACCATTTACCTTTCCTCCTTGGAAAACCAGTCTATGGGTGGGATACCTTTCTTCCCCTCTCCTTTCTCCTTCAGTCCAGTTACAATGGTGTTTGAGAATTTTGAAAAATTTGAATACTCTTG
The DNA here is from genome assembly GCF_026419915.1 of Harpia harpyja. Classification (NCBI taxonomy): domain Eukaryota; kingdom Metazoa; phylum Chordata; class Aves; order Accipitriformes; family Accipitridae; genus Harpia; species Harpia harpyja. Next base: position 22,626,990 of record NC_068968.1, on the reverse strand, counting down.
GGATGTTGGGACCAGCACGGTCCTAGCCCTACTGCTAGGAATTAGCATGCTTCTGAATGTGGTTCAGCTCTCATTTAAGGTTAAACAACTATTTAAGAAAATCACCCAGAGATCTGCCCCAAGGCTGGATAATTATGAGTGGCAGGGTGTGTGGGGTAGTATGGGCAAGTACCTAGAAAAGTGGGCACCTCCAGTGTTTTGGAAATTCACCCCTGAACAAGTGCAGAATCCAGAAGAACTAGTAAAATATTTGGAAAAGGTATGCTGTCACCCCGGCAGCTCCAGAGAGATACAAATTACTGCAACGTGCTGGGGCCTGGCCCATGCCTATCGAGCCCTGTTCGACACCACTCAGTACCCTCAAGGGGAAGAGAAGGTCTCTGGACCTAACAACAAAACGATGAGCACTGTGGCTATCCAAACCTCAGCGACAGGCACTGCAGCCCCTCCAGCCTCGGCAATGAGCACGGCAGCTACCCAAACCTCGGCAACGGGCACTGAGGTCCCTCCAGCCCCAGCAACGAGCACAGCAGCTACCCAAACCTTGGCAACAGACACTGCGGTTATCCAAGACCCGGCGAGCGGTACTGCAACTGAACCAGTGGACCAACCTGCACCAGTATCAGTTGCCCCCGTACAGAAAAAGAAATATACAAAAAAATCAGTTCGCTTAGCGAAGGATGAAGGCGAACCAGGGTCATCACGGGAACAGGAGGAAGAGGCAGAACCAGAGGTAATAACCCGGTCCCTATCCTTGAGTGAGCTGCGGGATATGCGAAAAGATTTTGGCCGCCGTATAGGTGAGCATATTATCACCTGGCTCCTCCGATGCTGGGACAATGGGGCTAATAGCTTGGAATTAGAAGGTAGGGAAGCCAAGCAGCTGGGATCGCTTGCCAGGGAAGGTGGCATTGACAAGGCAATTGGAAAAGGGACACAAGCCATCAGCCTCTGGAGGCGACTCCTGTCAAGTGTGAAGGAAAGGTACCCCTTTAAGGAAGATGTTATATGTCAATCAAGCAAGTGGACAACCATGGAAAAAGGTATCCAATATCTGAGGGAATTAGCTGTGCTAGAGACAATTCATCATGATCCGGACAACCCACAATTACCCAAAGATCCAGACGAAGTCCAATGCACACGACCCATGTGGCGGAAGTTTGTACGGAGCGCACCATCGTCCTATGCCAACTCACTGGCAATAATGACCTGGAAAGACGAAGAGGCACCGACAGTGGATGAAGTGGCTCGCCAACTCCGTCAATACGAAGAGAATCTCTCCTCCTCCCTACAAGCCTGCATTTCGGCTGTGGAGAAGCTGTCCGAGGATTTCCAGCAATTCAAAGAGGAGATGTCCTGTTGCCCACCTGTAAGGACCAATGTCTCAGCTATTAGGAGTGAGCGCTCCTCTGCCCAAGAGAAAGAATATAGAAGGTACACACCGCGAGGTGCCCTGTGGTTTTACTTATGTGATCATGGAGAGGACATGAGGAAATGGGATGGAAAACCTACCTCGGTCCTAAATGCACGGGTATGTGAGCTGCGAGGAAAAAACACCACAAAAGGGGATTCTACCAGGAAAAATGCCGCTCCGGTTTCCAAACAGAGTAGAAGGGCTGATCTTATTTCTGATCCTCTTGAAGGGACTTCTGAGCCAATTTTACGAGAAGTGAATACTGGATACTCTGACCAGAATTAGAGGGGCCCTGCCTCCAGCCAGGTGGAGGAAAGGGATAACCGGGTCTATTGGACTGTGTGGATTCGATGGCCTGGCACGTTAGACCCACAGGAGTATAAGGCTCTAGTAGACACCGGCGCACAGTGTACTTTAATGCCATCAAGTTATGAAGGGGCAGAACCCATTTCTATTTCTGGTGTGACAGGGGGATCCCAAGAGTTAACTGTATTGGAAGCTGAAGTAAGCCTAACTGGGAATGAATGGCAGAAACACCCCATTGTGACTGGTCCAGAGGCTCCGTGCATCCTTGGCATAGACTATCTCAGGAGAGGGTATTTTAAGGACCCAAAGGGGTATCGATGGGCTTTTGGTATAGCTGCCTTGGAGACGGAGGGCACGGAACAGCTGTCTACCCTGCCTGGTCTCTCTCAAGACCCTTCGATTGTGGGGTTGCTGAGGGTTGAAGAACAACAAGTACCAATTGCTACCACGACGGTGCACCGGCGGCAATATCGCACCAACCGAGACTCTCTGATTCCCATCCACAAGTTGATTCGCCAACTGGAGAGCCAAGGAGTGATCAGCAAAACTCGCTCACCTTTTAATAGTCCCATATGGCCCGTGCGAAAGTCTAATGGGGAGTGGAGACTAACAGTTGACTATCGCGGCCTGAATGAAGTTACGCCACCGCTGAGTGCTGCCGTTCCAGATATGCTAGAACTTCAATACGAACTAGAGTCAAAGGCAGCCAAGTGGTATGCTACAATTGACATTGCTAATGCGTTTTTCTCAATCCCTCTGGCAGCAGAGTGTCGTCCACAATTTGCCTTTACTTGGAGGGGTGTCCAGTACACTTGGAATCGACTGCCCCAGGGGTGGAAACACAGCCCCACCATTTGCCATGGACTAATCCAGACTGCACTGGAAAAAGGTGAAGCTCCGGAACACCTGCAATACATTGATGACATCATCGTATGGGGCAACACGGCAGAAGAAGTCTTTGAGAAAGGGAAGAAAATAATCCAAATCCTTCTGAAAGCCGGTTTTGCCATAAAAGAAGGTAAGGTCAAGGGACCTGCACGGGAGATCCAGTTTTTAGGAATAAAATGGCAAGATGGGCGTCGTCAGATCCCAATGGATGTGATTAACAAAATAGCAGCTATGTCTCCACCAACTAATAAAAAGGAAACACAGGCCTTCTTAGGTGTCGTGGGGTTTTGGAGAATGCATATTCCAAATTACAGTCTGATTGTAAGCCCTCTCTATCAAGTGACCCGAAAGAAGAATGATTTTCAATGGGGCCCTGAGCAACAACAAGCCTTTGAACAAATTAAACGGGAGATTGTTCACGCAGTAGCCCTTGGACCAGTCCGGACAGGACAAGATGTTAAAAATGTGCTCTATACTGCAGCTGGGGAGAATGGCCCTACCTGGAGCCTCTGGCAGAAAGCACCTGGGGAGACCCGAGGCCGACCCCTGGGGTTTTGGAGTCGGGGATACAGAGGATCCGAGGCTCGCTATACTCCAACTGAAAAGGAGATATTGGCAGCATATGAAGGAGTTCAAGCTGCCTCAGAAGTTGTTGGTACTGAAACACAGCTCCTCTTAGCACCCCGACTGCCAGTGCTGGGCTGGATGTTCAAAGGGAGGGTCTCCTCTACACATCACGCGACTGATGCCACGTGGAGTAAGTGGATTGCACTGATCACACAACGGGCTCGCATAGGAAACCCCAGTCGCCCAGGAATTTTGGAAGTGATCACGGACTGGCCAGAAGGCAAAGATTTTGGAATGTCGCCAGAGGAGGAGGTGGCACGTGCTGAAGAGGCCCCGCTGTATAATAAACTGCCAGAAAATGAGAGGCAATATGCCCTGTTCACTGACGGATCCTGTCGCATCGTGGGAAAGCATCGGAGGTGGAAAGCTGCCGTATGGAGTCCTACACGACAAGTTGCAGAAACTGCTGAAGGAGAAGGTGAATCGAGTCAGTTTGCAGAGGTGAAAGCCATCCAGCTAGCATTAGATATTGCTGAAAGAGAAAAGTGGCCAGTGCTCTATCTCTATACTGACTCATGGATGGTGGCAAATGCCCTGTGGGGCTGGCTACAGCAATGGAAGCAGAGCAACTGGCAGCGCAGAGGTAAACCCATCTGGGCTGCCGCACTGTGGCAAGATATTGCATCCCGGCTAGAGAATCTGGTTGTAAAAGTACGTCACGTAGATGCTCACATACCCAAGAGTCGGGCCACTGAAGAACATCAAAACAACCAACAGGTGGATCAGGCTGCCAAGATTGAAGTGGCTCAGGTGGACCTGGACTGGCAACATAAGGGTGAGCTATTTATGGCTCGGTGGGCCCATGATGCTTCAGGCCATCAGGGAAGAGATGCAACATATAGATGGGCTCGTGACCGAGGGGTGGACTTGACCATGGACACTATTGCACAGGTTATCCATGAATGTGAAACATGTGCTGCAATTAAGCAAGCCAAGCGGTTAAAGCCCCTGTGGTATGGAGGGCGATGGCTGAAATATAAATATGGAGAAGCCTGGCAGATTGACTATATCACACTCCCACAAACTCGCCAAGGCAAGCGCTATGTGCTCACGATGGTGGAAGCAACCACTGGATGGCTGGAAACATATTCTGTGCCCCATGCCACCGCCCGGAACACTATCCTGGGCCTAGAAAAGCAAGTCTTGTGGCGACATGGCACCCCAGAACGAATTGAGTCAGACAACGGGACTCATTTCCGAAACAACCTCATAGACACCTGGGCCAAAGAGCATGGCATTGAGTGGGTGTATCATATCCCCTATCATGCACCAGCCTCTGGGAAAATTGAGCGATACAATGGACTGTTAAAGACTACATTGAGAGCAATGGGGGGTGGAACTTTCAAACATTGGGATACACATTTAGCAAAAGCCACCTGGTTAGTCAACACCAGAGGATCTGCCAATCGGGGTGGCCCTGCCCAGTCGGAATTTTTACATACTGTAGAAGGGGATAAAGTCCCTGTAGTGCACATAAAAAATATGTTAGGGAAGACAGTCTGGGTTACTCCTGCCTCAGGCAAAGGTAAACCCATTCGTGGGATTGCTTTTGCTCAAGGGCCTGGGTGCACTTGGTGGGTGATGCGAAAAGATGGGGAAGTCCGATGTGTGCCTCAAGGGGATTTAATTTTAGGTGAGAACAGCCAGAATTAAACTGTATATTAGTTGCTATATAACCCTGCTACTGTATATTATCCTTACTATAATTATGTGCTATATCCATAGTACTGTAGTAAGAATCACTTAGATCAAGCAAGAAAAGAACTGTGATAAAACTGAGCAAAGCGCAGTAGTGATGGAACCAGAACTGACTCCAGCATGCAACAATCCAACGGTGCACACCATCCTCCTGCTGCGCCAAATGTCACCTGCTTGTCACACTGCACTGAAGCCCAATTCTGCTCTACCGACTGAGAGGACTTTGCACCATCCCTCCTGCCCAGAAAGACTGGTATGACAGATGGAGCCCAGAGTCGGAAACTAAATGAACTCAATGAACATTTTATGAACATGACCCATGAACTAAAGGAATGATATCTCTGTGTGTGTATACATATATATATATATCATTGCTCATATGTCTTAAAGGGATGGAAAAGTGATGATTGATCAGGATGTAACTAAAGGTATGGGAACTGTGCATGACGTCAATGGTATAGAATAAGGGGTGGATACTGTCCTGGTTTCAGCTGGGATAGAGTTAACTGTCTTCCTAGTAGCTGGTACAGTGCTATGTTTTGAGTTCAGAGTGAAGAATGTTGATAACACTGATGTTTTCAGTTGTTGCTCAGTAGTGTTTAGACTAATGTCAAGGATTTTTCAGCTTCTCATGCCCAGCCAGTGAGAAAGCTGGAGGGGCACAAGAAGTTGGCACAGGACACAGCCAGGGCACCTGACCCAAACTGGCCAACGGTGTATTCCATACCATGTGACGTCCCATCCAGTACAGAAACGGGGAAGTGGGGGGCAGGGATTTCGCCGCTCGGGGGACTGGCTGGGTGTCGGTCGGCGGGTGGTGAGCAATTGCACTGCGTATCATTTGTACATTCCAATCCTTTCATTATTGCTGTTGTCATTTTATTAGTGTTATCATTATCATTATTAGTTTCTTCTTTTCTGTTCTATTAAACCGTTCTTATCTCAACCCACGGGTTTTGCTTCTTCTCCCGATTTTCTCCCCCATCCCACTGGGTGGGGGGGAGTGAGTGAGCGGCTGCGTGGTGTTTAGTTGCTGGCTGGGGTTAAACCACGACACATTTTATTAGTGTTATCATTATCATTATTAGTTTCTTCTTTTCTGTTCCATTAAACCGTTCTTATCTCAACCCACGGGTTTTGCTTCTTTTCCCGATTCTCTCCCCCATCCCACTGGGTGGGGGGGAGTGAGTGAGCGTCTGCGTGGTGTTTAGTTGCTGGCTGGGGTTAAACCATGACACTAAGTCATATAGACACATCAAATCACTTTGGCCTCCAAGTCCCAGAAGAAAGTGGTCAGTATTGGTTATGCGGAATACATGCTTGAAAAGTACTACCTCCCAATTGGCAAGGAGCATGCACATTAGGAGCTGTAGTCCTCAATATAACAATAATTGACAAATTGCATGAACAGAGTGGATGTGTGAAAACTCTTCTCAAATGAACCAGGAGAGTTCATAATCCCCTTATAGATCATTCCACAGGATTCCATAGTTTTGCCAGATGGTTTATCCCTTGGCTTGGAGTTAGCGAATTGGAAAAGGCAATAGTAAATACATCAGCTATAATAGAGGACATTGAAAACAGAACCACTGATGCCATACAGGCATTACAAATTGAAATATCTAGTTTGTCTCATGTAGTGATGCAAAATCGAATGGCTCTTGACTTACTACTGGCTTCACAGGGAGGTGTTTGTACAATTGTTAATACAAGCTGCTGTACATATGTAGATCAAAGTGGCAGAATTTCTACCGATCTAGCAGAGATTTGGAAACAAACAAAAATCTTACATCAGGTTATGAAGGACAATACGTCCTGGGGATTTGAGGAGTTCTGGCACAAACTTACCTCATGGCTACCTAACTGGATTTGGTTGAAAAATCTATTCATTATTGCAATAATTGTGATCTGTGTATGCATCTTAGCCTGTATAATGATTCAATGCTGTGGCTGTTGTAGTCACGTGTACATGAAAATTAAGTTTGGGTATTGAGGCTTTGGATTTGTAGGTCCAAAGTCTCAATAAAAGGGGGGAGTTGATGCCTTGAATAAAGGCATGAGAAGGAAAAACTTCACTGTATTGCTGTAGTGACGAACTTTTGCTTGCTTGAATAACTTTGAAATTTTGGTATGTACTAATTAGATAAGAAAACCTTGAGCTTTGTCAATGGTATGCGCTAAAGGCGCCAACAAACAGGAGGCCTTGGGCCTGATGTGCGTCAACAGACGAGAAGTCTTGGGCCTTGATGATAAGCTTTGAGTTCTGCTGAGTTTTTGTAATTAAAACTTGCCAAGACCAGCTAACTAGGAAAAAGACATGACCCACACTGCACATGACCAAAGGGTGGACACTACGTAAATGATAATATGAATATGCATATGACTAGAACAATATAAATTTTGCTTGCTGTAGATAATGGTGTGCATGATAGGTGGAGCGATCCCCTGTGCACCCAGCACTGCAATAAAGAATGCCTGCTTTCTAAAACTCCAAAATCGAGTCTTAGAGAATTTCTTTGACCGGCTTTTTCAGTAACACCATGGAAGCGTTGTTCCAGGAGCAATTTGGTTTACCAGCTTTTTTTTCCCACAAGATTAGTGATATTTAGATTAATGAGGCCAAATTGAATTCCTTTGCACAAACACCTTGATTGGTGTCTGTGGTGGGTTAACCCTGGCTGGACGCCAGATGCCCACCAAAGCCATTCTATCACTCCCCCCACTCAACTGGACAGGGGAGAGAAAATATAACAAAGGGCTCGTGGGTCGAGATAAGGACAGGAAGAGATCACTCAACCCATTACCGTCACGGGAAAAACAGACTCAACTTGGGGAAAATTAACTTAATTTATTGCCAATCAGCCAGAGTAGGGTAACGAGAAATAAAACCAAATCTCAGAACACCTTCCCTCCACCCCTCCCTTCTTCCCAGGTACAACTTCACTCCCGGATTCTCTACCTACCCCCCCAGCGGCGCAGGGGGATGGGGAATGGGGGTTACGGTCAGTTCATCACACGTTGTCTCTGCCGCTTCATCATCCTCAGGGGCAGAACTCATCACACTCTGTGGACACATATTTAGCTAACGGTCGCAAGAGCATTCCAGACGCCTTTAGAAGACCTTGAACAGAATAAACAAGAAGACAAAAAAAGAAAGATGCCAATTAGAAGAACACAGGTGCGCATTCCACGATAAAGGGAACTTGGCACAAAGAACCTCAATTCGGCAGTTTATCTTGACCAATTAGACTGAGACAAGTTTCGCATGTTTTAGTTGGTATAACCAATTATGTCCTAAGTTTATGTGCGTGTACAGAGTTAGTATAACCGATTATATCTTATGTTTATGCGCATGTACAGTGTTGATATAACCAATCATAATTTATGCTTGTGTGCGTGTACAGTGACTTTGCAGAATATGTGACTATAAGTATGTGTGTGTTTTAGCAATAAAGGGTTGTCTGTTGTCTGCTCTCAAGATTACAGACGTCCGTCTACTTCAATCTCCTCAACACTCTTCCCCTGCTCCAGCGTGGGGTCCCTCCCACGGGAGACAGTCCTCCACGAACTTCTCCAACGTGGGTCCTTCCCACGGGCTGCAGTTCTTCACAAACTGCTCCAGCATGGGTCCCTTCCACGGCGTGCAGTCCTTCAGGAGCAAACTGCTCCAGCGTGGGTCCCCCACGGGGTCACAAGTCCTGCCAGAAAACCTGCTCCAATGTGGGCTCCTCTCTCCACAGATCCGCAGGTCCTGCCAGGAGCCTGCTCCAGCGTGGGCTTCCCAGGGGTCACAGCCTCCTTCAGGCACCCACCTGCTCTGGCGTGGGGTCCTCCACGGGCTGCAGGTGGATATCTGCTCCACCATGGACCTCCATGGGCTGCAGGGAGACAGCCTACCTCACCATGGTCTTCACCATGGGCTGCAGGGGAATCTCTGCTCTGGCACCTGGAGCACCTCCTCCCCCTCCTTCTTCACTGACCTTGGTGTCTGCAGGGTTGTTTCTCTCACATGTTCTCACTCCTCTCTCCGGCTGCCATTTCTGTGCCCGCTGCAACATTTTTTTCCTTCTTAAATATGTTATCACAGAGGCACTACCACTATCACTGATTGGCTCAGCCTTGGCCGGCGGCGGATCTGTCTTGGAGCCAGCTCGTATTGGCTCTGTTGGACATAGGGGCAGCTTCTCACAGAAGCCACCCCTTTAACCCCCCACTACCAAAACCTTGCCACACAAACCCAATACATACATCAGTTCAGGGAAGAAGGAGAGCCCTCCCGCTGAGTCACGAGGTTCAGAGCGGACACCCTTGCTCTTTAGACTCCTCCTCAGAGAGGAGCCTAGGGGAAGCTGGATCCACTCTTAGTCCCAGACTTGGTCAACAGTTTTATGTCTTAAAGGGATGAGGTGTAGGGATTATGAAAGAAGAAAGAAAAGAGAAAGCAAGAGAGAGAGAGGAAAAGGAAGAGAAAAGAGAAAGATGTCACCAGTCCTGGGTCCAGCATTGTTCCAGTCAGCCTAGGGGTCCAGTCAGCCTAGAGGTCCAGTTCTGGTGGGTGTGCGCACGTGGGGCTTCAGTTTGTGTCCTTTTATCATCTCCTTGCCCCTCCTTCAGGCAGGCACTCGAACTCATTAGGCTAATTAGGTGTCATGCATGGTTTGTGCTTTCAGAACCTTCGGGAAATGGGTTGGTGGGCTTGGGGGTCGTTTGGGGAGTAACTTCCCCTTCCCTGCAGACATGACCATTGTTTGATCTTTGGCCATGCATGGTGAGCTGCCCCGCTCAGCATATCAGAACACAGAGCTGTGCATTCTCCAGCACACCCTCTGTGTCCTGTTGCTGATCTGTGCTGATCAGCTGCTTTTCACCTGTGGTTCCTTGCTATGCAGGGTTTGTTGTTATGCAGGGTTCATCGTTAAGCAGAACTTGCCCCACCACAATGTTTGAGACATTAACTCTTTCAGTCTCTCACACCACCCTGTGGCTCAAACATTGTCTATATAATCTTCGTGGATTCTCCATAGTCTTCTCCCAGGCTTGTGATTTAGATGTAAAGAAAGGGGGGAGAGAGAAAAAAGGAGAGAGAGATAACATATACAAAGCTTCAAATGGTACAAAACTTCACTTAGCAGACAGAAGAGAGGGAAGAGATGGCACAGGTAATCATACAGTGAGCAATTGCAAGGCCAAGCATTAAGAACAAAAATCCACATAACAACATGTGTCCAATGCTAACAAGCCATTTTTCCCACCTGGTGAGTCCCAAGGATGTTAGGAGGGAGGTCAGCAACGATTCTCCGTTAAACCAGTCTCTTTGTTGCATCACTTGGAAAAGTTCTCCAGTCTTGTCTGTAACTTCTCTCATCTTCTTTCGCACTTCTTCTAAGGAGGTAGTTGCACTGTGTATGGTGAGACAGCATTCTCCGTTGGTGAGGTTTAACATCCCATATACTCCATATTCTTTTAACAACAACATCACAAGATTCAAGGTTTCCTCCTCAGGGAAGAAGATAAATCTTTGAATCGTCAGAGGGAGGTTTTTTTTAGAGCCATGAAAGGTCCCCCGGAAGCATTGTTCCAGGAGCAATTTGGTTTACCAGCTTTTTTTTTGCACAAGATTAGTGATATTTAGATTAATGAGGCCAAATTGAATTCCTTTGTACAAACACCTTGATTGGTGTCATTCCAGAGGTGCATGAAACCTTGAATCAAATTCCAAGCTAAATCTGGAGAATCTTTTCCCTGTCCTCCAGTGGAAAGGATGAGGATGAGGGAGAAGGCTCCCCAAAGCATCTTTCCCTATAATAACAGACAGAAATTACAAGTAACAATAAACTGTTTACACAAATAACAATTAATATAGTTAGGACTAACACGGGTCACTTGCCGTCTTTCTCCATTTCTCTTTGGTTCTACAAAGTGCAAATATAAAGCATACATAGATTAAAACGAGGGTATTATCCATCGTGTGTGGATTTGGTGGTCTTTTGCATGTGCATCAGTTGCTATCCAGGCATACAATTTCAAAGGGGTTTTAAAGGTTAGAGGCACGTCTCCCACTGTTGGGACATCCACCAAAACGGGTTGTCCTGAGTAGTATAAGGGTTTTACCGGGTCTTTTGTTTCCCTTTCCCCCAGGAGTAGGGAGGGGGGTTTGGGGCAAAATGTGGTAAGTTTGGGACATCCATTTACTCCCCAGCGACTGTTCATCTTCACTACCGCATCGGGGAACCGTGTGGGCCATCTGGAATCGTGGGGCCTAAGGATACACTTTAGCAACCCGTTTGTCCTCTCCACTATCCCATTAGCTTGAGGATAGTGGGGGGGGTGAAATACCCACTGTATTCCTTCACCCTTTGCCCATTCCTGCACCACCCCAGCAGTAAAGAAGTGGCTACCATTGTCTGATTGGATTGACTGGGGTTTAGGCAGATATCTGAACCATAGCTTTAATACTTTCACCGTGTTGTCCCCAGTCGCTCTTGCAACTGCTGCCACTTGGGTAAGTCCCGACACCACTTCCACCCCGACAAGAACATATTGCTTCCCGTCTGACTTCTTGAAGGGTCCTATATAATCAATTTGCCAAGTCTTCCAGAGTCCCTTCCCGTCTCATAGGTGGAGAGGGGGTTCTTGTAAGGGATGTCTTCCTAGCCGGGTCTGGCACTGACTACAAGCAGAAATGATCGTATTACACAATTCCCGAGTAACAGGCCAACCTCTGCCACCGGCTTCTTTGAAAAGATCTTTAACCCCTGAATGACCACGCTTCACATGTAACCACTCTAACAGGTGTCCCCACTTTTCTTCTTTGGCTCCTGCTGCCATCGTGGCTAAGCGAGTTAGAAAGTCTACCCGATTATTCCAGATGTGTGCTGGGTGATTCCCCCCTTGGTGTGCAGCTAACCATCCCACCAAGAAAGTTCCCTGTTTGGCGATATTCAAAATCTCCTCCCATTTTTCTCTTTGCCACACGGGTACCTGGTTAACCTCCCACTGATTCTGTTCCCAGAAGGGGAGCCACTCAGTGCACCCTTTAAACACCACATACGAATCCATATAAATGACATCAATGGTGGCTAGGATCTGGTGGGCTTGTTCTTGTATTGTTGCAATTAGCTTGGCCACGTTAGGCACCGCAGCTGTTAAGGGACCTGTATTAGCATTCAAGTGCCGATAGTCGATTGTTAAACACCATTTTCTGTTTGGTTTGTGGACTGGCCACACCGGAGAATTGTAAGGTGAGTGGGTTGGGACAATTATTCCCTGTTCCCGTAGCTCAGTTATTACAGGGGCAATCCCCTCTCTCGCCCCTAATGGCAAGGCATAAGGTTTCACATTGACTATTTTTGAAGGTGGGCGTGCAGGTGCCGACTGCAAAAGCCTCATCAAAGCCGCAGGGAGTCCGAACTTCCATTCCCTCCCCTTGGAGTCTACCCATGCTCTCCCTTTCAATAAGTTGAGCCCCAAAATGTTTGTTGGTAGCAGTCCCGATATCATTATAGTTTCTGTCACAGTCTCATCTCCTGGCAACCAGCACTTAACCCGGGCAGTTGCCTGGGACTGAGAGTTTCCAAAAACATCTGTTACCCAAATTTGTTTCTTGTCAGCAACTATGCCATTACAGTTGGCGACATCTGTTCAGAGCACCTGTATCTACCAAAAATGTGACTGGGGTCTTAAAGGGGCCTAGGGGAAAGGTAATTAACAGGTCCCCTTTATCACTTTCTGTGAGCCTTCTCAAATGGACCCACTGGCCGTCCCCCGGCTCACTTGGGGACGGCAGAGGGGGTTTCCCAACTCAGGGATGTTCAAATCAATCAATTTAGCCTCCCGAGGAGCAGAAGGGGCCATGTCCCTGGGTTCCCGGGATGGGGGAGAAAGGTCTTTAAAGTTTGAGGGTGATAGGGCCCCTTTTATTTTGTCCCAGCCTTTCACCAGACCTTCCAGGTTAGGAGTGGGCAACCCATCCATCACCTCCCTGGGGATTCCCTTTGAGATACCCTCTGTCCACAGTGCATATCTTTTATTATCAGGAGACTGTGTCAGTCTGCTTGGAGGAGGGGATCGAGAATTGTACAAGGGCTTAGCTTTTATTTCCCCATTCCCTTCCACCCTCCTAAGGACTGCTTTGGATTTTGTCTCTCCCTGAGTGGTGAACCCCATCTGTCTCCCATAATTAATCGACTTCTGTGCTACTTTTCCCCATGTCATCTCTAGGGGGCCTCCCCTTCTTCGGGGTCAGGGTGCTCTCAAGCGATCTTGTAATTGCACCGCATACAATTTCAAAGCATCAGGCAATCCCCTTATAAGAGGATGCAACCTTTCGGGGTCTGCTGTGTATTGCATGGGAGAGGGCTGTTGAGGAACCAGGAATCGATCATGCATCAACTGGAGACATGCAGCTTTTTGTACGCTCTCTAAAATGTGACCCACCGTAGGCGTTTTACTTGAGAAGGGGTCTCCCCTCTCCATAGGGTCCAATCCACCTGCCCAATATGCTGCTCTTTGGGTCAGGGACCACGGCTCTCTATTGTCATTTGTAGTTAGCAAAACCCCCGGCCCCCAATATCCCCTTGCCTCATCCTCACTTAGGAGGATACAGTCGCCCCCAGTAAGGGATACTCTCCACACATACTCGGTTTCTGTTTCTCGGGGTCCCCGGGAATATTTTTCCTGAATTTTGGCCAAATCGATGGGGGAATAGGGGACGATGCGGGTGGTAACTTGTTGGGCTCCTCCTTGACCACCATCCATGGTCTTGGTCTTAATCAAGGGTCTCATCATGGCTTCCCCCATCCCAAGAGAAAATATTTCCTTTGTACATCCTAGGTCTTCAAAAGGGTACGATTTTGATTCCTTTTCCCCGTCAGAGTCTGCACCCACATTTTCTACAGTGATCTGGGAGTGGGTTTCATCTAATTGCTCTCTTAATACCCTTTCCCACTCCAGAGCCTCCATCAAAGCGGTATGTAGTCTCTGGTTAGCCACTCGCTTGGTGGCGACTTGGTCTGAGAGGCTCCTTGTCTCATTTTCCAATTGCTCCTGCAAAGCCTTCACCAAGTCTTGAAGGGATTTAATCATCTCCCCTTCTGCTTGTCAGGCCACACATTTGTCCTGTTGCGCTGCCACCAAAGCGGCTCCTAAAACTGCACAAACCAATGCCTTCCCTTTTCCTTGTTTCAACCTTCGTTCTTTAGCCAAAACGAAAATTCTGTCCGCTACAGCTTGCGGATCATGCCAATTGTTATGGGCCCAAGTCATACCAGGGGGAGAGGGCCAGGCATTGTAGCCCTCTAATCTCTCTAGGAGAGGGGCACAGTCTACGGTCTGACCTCCCAGGAAGGCCATGATGAACACACAATTACAGGGATCAGATGCTTTTTATTAGTCCTCTGAGGACTATCTCTACACTTGGACCTCCCAGGGAGACCGCAATGGAATCAGCTTATTAAGTCCTCTGAGGACTATCTCCCCTTATGTATGACTCCTCTCAGAGAGGGGCCGCAGTAAGGACCTGGTCCCAATGATCACTTTAGCAACACCAAGGGAATCCTGCCGACTATGCCAAAAAATGTCAGACAGACATTGGACAGACCAGGGAGGGGTCGTGTTGAGTTCAGAATTCCCTCGGGCTAAATTAAGGTGAAACTTCATGGCAGAAGCAAACTGAACTTGGAAGGCGTTAACAATAGGTGGCAGGGTTTCTCTCAACAGGAATTGGCATGAAACTATCCCAGTAAACCATGTCACCCGTGGTAACCATATACATCAATTCAGGGAAGAAGGAGATCCCTCCCGTTGGGTCAGGAGGTTCAGAGCAGACCCCCTTGCTTTCTAGACTCCTTCTCAGAGAGGAGCCTAGGGGCGGCTGGATCCACTCCTAGTCCCAGACATGGTCAACGGTTTTATGTCTAAAGGGATGAGGTGTAGGGATTATGAAAAAGGGGAGGGAGGGAGGGAGAGAGAGAGAGAGAAAAAGAAAAGAGAAAGATGTCACTGGTCCTGGGTCCAGCCAGCCAAGGAGTCCAGTTCCGGTGGGCACGCACACATAGGGCTTCAGTTTGTGTCCTTTTATCATCCTTGCCCCTCCTTCAGGCAGGCACTTGAACTCGTTAGGCTAATTAGGTGTTGTGCCTTGTTTGTGCTTTCAAGAACCTTCAGGAAATTGGTCGGTGGGCTTGGGGGTCGTTTGGGGAGTAACTTCCCCTTCCCTGCAGACATGACCGTTGTTTGATCTTTGGCCATGCATGGTGAGCTGCCCTGCTCAGCGTATCAGAACATGGAGCTGTGAACCCTCCGACATGCCCTCCCCGACCTGTTGCTGATGTCCTGTGCTGATCAGCTGCTTTTCACCTGTGCTTTGTTGGGTTCATTGCTATGCAGAGTTCTCCATTATGCAGAACTTGCCCCACCACAATGTTTGAGACATTAACTCTTTCAGTCTCTCACACATGCAAAGAGAAGCCAGCAGCTGGCAGGGCAGTTTCTGAAGGGCATCCCCTGCCCTCTGAAGCCTGTGGAGCTGGGTTTGAGCAGCAGAGGTGTTTGGGGCTGCCTGGCCCTGGCTGTCTCAGCTCATTCTTGTGGGACTTTGTGTTTGCCAGCCCTTCGCCCTGCCGTATAGCACTGTTCCAGTCCTGTGGTGGCTCTGTGGATCTCCAAGTCACTGCCAGCTGCTGCCAACATGAAACCTTGGCTTGCAGGGAACAGGCCTGCCTGGAGCTTTTCATCAGGAGCCTGAGACACCAGCCAGTGTTGAGGCTGGACTGTGAGGGGATGCTGGCAGGGACCAGCTGAGCATCTGGTGCTCCAGCTGGAGCAAGGATGCTTTTCCTCTATGCCTGTTTCTTGCTCAGAGGCAGAGAGTTTGGGGAGATTGGGCATGATGGTGGGGGATGTATCAAGTGGCCAGTCGTTCTCAGCAGTGTGTTATGGTCACCATGTGCAAGTCAAGCAGCTTTCTCATGTGTCTCTGGCCCAGAGGGCAGTCCTTGGAGTTTCCATGTGTTGCAGGAGAAGTCAGAGATCACTCAGATCTGATCTAGTAGTTAGTTTATTGAGTTCTAATCAGTAAATTAGGTATGTAAAATATTTAATAAGTACAGATGGGTTGGCGGTCAATACTCTACTATTTACTACACTTAAAGTTAGCACGGGATACAAAGATTATCACGTAAGCTTACTATAGGTATCTTGAATGTTACATGCATGCAAAAAATGTCACTTACCAACCCATTGATGTCTGGTGTCAGGTAAGGGATCGCTCAGCCTCGAGGGGTAACCTTGAGAGGTGTCCCTACTCAAGGGGAGATCACCGCGCAGCCTGCTGCTATGAAGGGAGAACTCAACGGACCCTGATGGCTGCAGATATTTATAGTGTAGTGTTTGATTTTGTATTGGTTTTGTGTGGCAAGGTTTTGGTAGCGGGGGGGTTACAGGGGTGGCTTCTGTAAGAAGCTGCTGGAAGCTTCCCCTGTGTTCGAGAGAGCCCATACCAGCCGGCTCTAAGACGGACCCGCCGCCGGCCAAGGCCGAGCCAATCAGCAATAGTGGTAACGCCTCTGTGATAACATTTTTAAGAAGGAAAAAAAGGTGGGACGGCGGTATTCGGCAGCCGGAGAGAGGAGTGAGAACATGTAAGAGAAACAACCCTGCAGACACCAAGGTCAGTGAAGAAGGAGGGGGAGGAGATGCTCCAGGCGCCGGAGCAGAGATTCCCCTGCAGCCCGTGGTGAAGACCATGGTGAGGCAGGCTGTCCCCCTGCAGTCCATGGAGGTCCACGGTGGAGCGGAGGTCCACGGTGGAGCAGATATCCACCTGCAGCCCATGGAGGACCCCACGCCGGAGCAGGTGGGTTCCCGAAGGAGGCTGTGACCCCGTGGGAACCCCGCGCTGGAGCAGGCTCCTGGCAGGACCTGCGGATCTGTGGAGAGAGGAGCCCACGGAGCAGGTTTTCTGGCAGGACTTGTGACCCCGTGGGGGGCCCACGCTGGAGCAGTCTGCCTGAAGGACTGCACACCGTGGAAAGGACCTATGCTGGAGCAGTTCGTGAAGAACTGCAGCCCGTGGGAAGGACCCACGTTGGAGAAGTTCGTGGAGGACTGTCTCCCGTGGGAGGGACCCCACGCTGGAGCAGGGGAAGAGTGTGTGATGAGTCCTCCCCCTGAGGAGGATGAAGCGGCAGAAAATAACGTGTGATGAACTGACCGTAAACCCCATCCCCGTCCCCCTGTGCTGCTGGGGGGTTGGTAGAGAATACGGGAGTGAAGTTGTGCCCGGGAAGAAGGGAGGGGTGGAGGGAAGGTGTTCTGAGATTTGGTTTTATTTCTCATTACCCTACTCCGGTTGATTTGTAATAAATTGAGTTAAGTTTCCCCAAACTGAGTCTGTTTTGCCCGTGACAGTAATTGGTGAGTGATCTCTCCTATCCTTATCTCGACCCACAAGCTCTTTGTTATATTTTTCTCTCCCCTGTCCAGCTGAGAAGGAGGGGGAGTGATAGAACAGCTCTGGTGGGCACCTGGCGTCCAGCCAGGGTTAACCCATCACAGATTTGTAGTCAGATTTTCTGCTGTGTTCATGCAGTTTCAGCTGCTTATCAGCCCAGTCTCCAGCCAAACTGGTTTTGTGGTTTTGGTGCTGGGTTCTTACTGATAGCCTCACACAGTAGGATTAACTTCAGTTAGGCCTACTTGCTGAGCATCTGCCTGGACCAAAGTTCATTTAGTTCAAACAGGAGGAGTGTATCTGTCACACCATGGTGTCCTTGGAGCTTTCTGTTTAATCTGGTCTCCCTGGGTGCCCATTGCCATGGTATTTGGGCACATTTCCCTGGTTCTGCCTGGCAGAGATGTCTGTGGTGACTGCTCTGTGCATGGGTTTTTGCTGGATGCATTGCCCTACTCCTTGGGGAAAGGAGATGGGTCTTGTCCAGGTAACCTCAAAGGCATCTACCTGTCCTGCTCGGATCTGTGTTTGCCACAGCCCCCTCTGTAACACTGACTTGAGAGGACACCCTGAAAGCAGAGCAAGCCCCGAGCTCTCCTCTCAACCCAGACCAATGGACAGGGCAGGGGTTTGGCTATTCCCCAGCAGCCTTGTGAGCCCTGTGGGGCTCATTGCTCATCAGGGTTAGGATGTGCTGGGGATGTGAAGGTGTCTGGAGGCCCTGCACAGCTGGCCAGCTGTGGGGCCACATCTGGAGCACTGGGGCTCTAATTCCCAAAGCCGTGTCCTGTTGCCCATGGTGCTGGGCAGAGAGGATTCAGCCTGTCACATGGTGCCCAGAGCTGCTGCAAGGCACCAAGATAAAGCTGTTTGCGATTGTCTTGGTTGTCTTTGGCTGGAACATCGCAAAGCAAATACGTCCAAGCCTGGACGGGGATAGCAGTGGGTTAAGGTGAAAGCAAGACTTGGCAAACGCCACCCTCCAATTTGCTGGAAGAGAGCGAGCAAAGAGGAAAAAGTTACAGCACCGTGTAATTAGGGATCAAATGAGGAGAGCAGCAGTGTCTCTGTGTGGGAAAGGGCTGGAAGAATTAATGCTTAAGAAAATACAGTCCCAAACTAATTTACCCCTTTGCTTCAGCGTTCAATAAGGGCAGTGGCACTGAATGTACAGCCCGAAGGAGGGTGGGGAGTGGGAAGGAGAAATTGCTGCTGCTGGAGGGGAACAAAAACTCAGAGCATTCAATGTGCTGGGCTTGGGGAGAGGGACTGAGCTGCCACATACTGCGACAGTGGCAGGGCTCGTCTTCGGCAAACCACTGTCTTTAAAGTATTGCTCAGACTGGAGCAGTATTGAATGACCAGTGTTTGTGAAGGGGGAAAAGTGATCTGGGCACATACAAGCCTCTGTGTCTGGTCTCAAATTCTAGATAAGGTTGAAGAAAAATAAGAATATTCAAGTCAAACAGGAAGAACAGCCAGTGAGGGAGCGGGTGGGGACAGGATGCAGGCTCTGGGCTGTGGGTGCCGATGCTTTTGCTTCCTCGAGGTGTGTTGTCTGGTGCCTGTATCCCTAGGTCATGCTGATGCCAGCACTGACGCTGCTCTCTGAGCTGCGGTCCCAGTTGCAAGAAATCCTCCCCATCTAACGTAGACAACAGCATGCATCTACGCCAGCAATTAGAGGGGGGAACTGAGCTGGGTGGCCATCCCGCAGGTCCCAGGGTGCCTGCAGGTACATCAGCGTTTCCTCTTGGTACAAGGGGAGGGAGAATAGGACCCGGGATGTGTTGTGATGCCCATGACTGGAGCTGCAGCCGCTGACCATCCTGGATGCCAGGATCCATGACCTGCCTGCCGGGTCAGGAAAGGGGCCCTGGCTGGGGCGGGATGCTGCGCTTGCGTGTTGGCTGCTGTTGCTGCACCATGGCTTGGTGCTGCTGGGAGGCTGCCGGGTAGGGGGTGGAGATGGGATGTTTTCTTGGGCACCTTTCGGGGCTTAAAAAAGAAGTTATTCTAGGAAAAGAAATGAGCTAAATCCTCTCCATTTCCCTGCTTGGTGCGGTGGCTTGTCCCACACTCAGCTGGAGTTACATAAGGATGTGCTGGCAGAGTGGGGTCACGCCAGGGAGCGAGCAGGCAGGCAGGCTGCAGGCATCACTCTGCCCTGCTGCTGCCTGGCCATGGCTGCATGTGCCCTGTGTGTGCCAAGCCCCCAAATGGGGTCTGCAGAACCATGCACCATGGAGTGTGCCAGGCATGTGCACGTGTGTGTGGGCGCATGTTGCGTCTGCCTTGGGTTGCACGCAGGTGTGTGTTGTGAGTCCTGGGGGAGCGTTTGCCAGGTGACAACCCCAGGCCAGACCTTCCAGCTTAGAAATGGAGGTTTCTGTCCATGCACATCCCACGTGGATATGGTACTGGGTATTCACACATTGCATGCCATGCACATGCACATCCCCCATGCCATGCATGTGCTGTGCCCTGCACAGCTCCTGCCAGGTCCTGCTCAAGCTTTTGGGGATGGAGGGACCCGATTGGCCATAGTGAGGAGTTTTTGCTACAGCAGCATCCCCTGTAGAAGGGTCTCCTCTAAGCTGTGGGGGCAAACGTGGCTGGGAGTGCTTATGTGTGTGCTAAGGGGCCATCTCCCACGTGGGAATCTCTGGATTTGCGACCAAAAAGTGGCAGGGGGACTTTCCTCCCCCAGGGAGTGTAGGTGCAAGTATGGGGTCACCTCACCATGCCATAAAGTGGGTCGCATGCAAAATTGGCTCCATTCAGGGTTCCCCACCTGCAGAGCGTGGGGCTCCCATGGAGGGACATGGGTGGGTGCAGGCTGCATTTTGGAGCAGGTAGTGAAGAAGGTGGCTGGGGGGGTTTCCTGGAGGGCATAGGGGTGGGCACACGTGTCTGCTGCACATGCCTCCCAGCACGTATGTTTGCATGTACAGGCAGAGCTTCCGGAGAGGGTGAATGAATAAGGCAATTCACTGTTTCAGCACTGACCCTGATGAGGCTTTTCCTTTAGAGGCAGGCATGCGCCGGCACGTGGGCTCCTGCCTGCATATGCACGTGGGCTCCTGTCTGCGTGTGCAGGTGGGTGTCAAGGGGGCTTTGGGAGATGTTTGCCACATCAGGGAATTCACTCTGGGGGCTCACGCGTGCCCCTGCCGCACTCACTGCCTCGTCTGCTTAGTGCAGCGTTGTGTAACTTTCAATGCCCCCACCGGATCTCCTTCCCTGGCAGAGGAGGATGCTCTGGCTGCTCTCCCTGCCCACTGTCAGGGTGGCCAAATGGGGCGAGGAGGGCAGCCCTAATTTCCTCCTCTGCCCAAGGATGCCAGTGCCTTTCCTCCCTGCCACAGGGAGGGCTGGCCCCCGAGCAGCAGGCCTGCTCTGGCAGATGGAGGGACTGTGTCGTGTTTTAACCCCAGCCAGCAACTAAACACCACACAGCCGCTCACTCACTCCCCCCCCACCCAGTGGGATGTGGGGGAGTGAGTGAGCGGCTGTGTGGTGTTTAGTTGCTGGCTGGGGTTAAACCACAACAGACTGGCTGCAGGGGAAAAAAGCCCTTGGCAGCCAAAAACCAGAGGGACCATTTTCTTCAGTCTCCCAAATTTATGCCCCTCAAACAAGGTGTTTGCTCTGCGAGCAGTAAGGGAGGGTATGGGTCTCCCCATGTGGGGATGCCAGGACCGGCGAGACCTGGGCTGAGAACCACCAACTCATGCAATGCAGGGCAATGGGGAGAGGAGGAGATGAGGCTGGCAGGGCCCATTGTGCCCAGCCCGTTGGAGGTACACAGGGGAGATGGGGTGGCTTTGCTGCTCTGGAAAGCAGAGGAACAACCAGGGTGAGGGGGAATCCACCTGACATTTTTGTCTCTCCTCCTGCAGCTGTGTTGCCATGCCGGTACAGCCATTGCCATGCCATGATGAGGGTGTCAGAAGAGGATGTCAGGTTGCTTTGAGGATGAGGAGATGGGACATGAAGCCGGGGTGATGCTGTGGCCTCTGAATCCCACCTCACTGCCAGCCCAAGGACCCGCTGGGCACGGTGCACCGCCCAGGCCAGCTTGGAGGGGACCAGACAGTGACAGAGGTGATGTTGCCCATGGGAGCTGGTGTGATGAGTGGTGGTCCCCAGGGCTGGGTTCTGGAGGGTTGATGGCCTTGTGGTGCTCCCCTGGCATTGCTCAGTGCTCCCCTGGCATTGTTCGTTGCTCAGGGTGTTGGAGGGATGACCTGACAGCAGCCTGGTATGTCTGTGGTGGTGTTTTAGCAGCCGGATTTATAAAGTCATCAAATAAAGAATCCAGGATTATTTGACAAGCCCTGTTGAACACACGGACATGAAATCACGGTGGCAGGTGCTGGGTTATATCCCCTTCCTTAATTTCCTTTCCTGCACCATCCTGGACTGTGGTCTTGCTCTCATAGCCTATAGATGTTTGACTGATGGGGCTCATACACAGCCTCATCCCCACTCCCTGACTGTAACACACACATTTCAATTTTGCACTCTTAAAGAGAGCTGGAGATCCTTGAGGTACTCTGGGCTGCAAGTTTTGGGGGCTTTCTGGGTTAGAAATTATACTTTCCTTGCAAACATCCTCCTGGGCTGGAAAGTCCGGAGGGCACATAGGTTCCTCAGCTCCACTTCCCATGCGCAGAGCAGGCTGCAGGCTCTCATGACTTCATGTGCCAGCTGGGTTGGGATGTTTGCACCCCAGTTACACTGCAAAAAACTTTGCAGAGCGGGGAGGAGAGTTGCAATCTGCAGGTCAACGAGGCAGGGTGGCCCAGCTGAAGTATCAGTAGGAGTCATGGCTCCGTGTGCTTGACTTGCTCTTTTCCATCCTGCCATCAGCCCCTAAAGCATGAGGTGACCCAGGGAGTTAGGTCTGGTACCTGTTGGCTGTGGGAGCAGCTCACGTGGTGAGGTTCCCTTCCTTCCTGGGAGAAGGGATTGGCCCCAGAGGATGCTGAGCGGCTGGGTCTCAGTATCTCCTCCTCCTGCCTTTGATTTTTGTTCTGCACTGGGTGCTTATGAGAGCAGTGCTGTGCCAGGCTGGGGCTCAGGAGAGATGCCGCACAGCAGGATCATTTTTCCACCTTCCTCTCCCTGCTGTTAAAAATCCACCTCGTGGGCACTGAGGTGAATTCTTGCAAGGCCAGTGCCCATCTATCCCCCAACAGCTGGCCCTACCACTGGCCTGGAGCAGCATGATGCAGCCTATCCGCAGGCACGGGGCAGGCTCCAGTGTGGGAGTGGCATGGCCCCGAGACCTCCTGCACATACCCAGCTGTCTGCTGCCTGCATGTTGTGGCAGGGCAGGGATGGGCCTGTGCATGCCTGGGGCCTGCCTTGTGCAGGCAGCTGCAGGGTGTTTTTTCCATGCATGGGAGTTGTTGGCTGTCCTGCAGTGCTAAGGGCAGGTCTCTGAGCCAGTGCCTGGCTGTGGAGTTGGAGCCAGGGCAGGACACCCCCTTGGCTGGAAGTATTTTCTCTCCAAAAGTGAGCCAGCAGCTCCCAGTCCCCTAGCTCTTGTGCTGTTTCTCCCCAGCCTGGTACCTGGTGTCCCTCCACTGGAGAGGGGGAATGCTGCCAGAGCATCCCACCCAGCCTCCACCTTCCCTCTAGCCATCTCCTTCCAGCCTCCATACTTCAGTGTAAATAATTGCTCCTCTGCCTGGCGGTGTGCAGACTGGTCTCCTGTCCTTCCCTTAGTCATCACTCAGCCAAACAAGACAGATATAGTCACGTGTGGCTCCTTGCAGATCAGTTGATCCAGCCCCCGGATCGTTTCGCTGGGTCGCGGGGTGCCCTGCACTGAACACGAAGTACCTCCCCCTTTATTACCCCCATCGTTGCTGCCAGAGCCCCTAACCCAGCTGCCCAGGGAACGAGCAGCCCCGTTGACGCTGCGTGGGTTAGCAGATGACCCAGACGGGGCTCTGTGTCCCCGTCCAGCTAAAGGCTGGGTGCCTCTGTCTGCCAAGTGTGGCACTGGCTTTCTGGGGTGGCTTCAGTCCAAATCCCTGCTTTCCAGGTACCCTGGCTGCCTTCCTCCTTCCCTGGCCAGCCAGGGTACGCCTTGGCCCCATGGGGCTCACAGATTATCCCTGGACTGATGCCTGGTTATTGGTGTCCCCATTGCATGCCTTGACATGGGGGGGCTTGGGGGGCAGAGGGGACTGCATGTGCTGGCTTTCAGGTCCAGGGGCGCATCCCAGATGGAGAAGGGATGCTGGGGCACGCAGCACACGTGTGGCACTGTACAGCTGCCCGCCCATGCTACCCAGAGGGACAGTCAGCTTCTGCTCCGACACCAGCCACAGGGCTTGGATATGCACAGCCAAAATGGGAAGGTAGGACCTGCCTTTCACCATACCCCAAACCATTTCCCTCCCCACCTTATTGGGCAGCTGATGGCCCCTGTCACATCAGCCCCAGTGCTCCATAGTGGCTACTTAGGGGCCAGTGAGGCACAGGCGGTTGCGGAGAGGGGCAACAGTGAGTCATGGTGCACAGGGGGCCCAGGGCTGGGGCCACCATCCCCCATGTCACCTCCTGGTCCCACTGTAAGGCCAGGGCAATAGGTGCAGGGAGGCGTGGAGGGAGGCACCCAGGACTTGTGGTGTTAATGTGTTGCTCCTGCATGGCCTTGCACCAACGCAGGAGAGGACCCAGACACAGTGCCTGGTTGCTGCGTGGGTTGCCAGGATGACTCACAGCAAAGCTGCTGCAGGGAGCAAGATGCTTGCCGTGCCCAGCACCACGCCGTGCCCCTCCTCGTCCTGGGGCCGCCCCTGCACCATGCAGGCACCCTGTGGCCCTGCACACAGACATGCCATGTGGAGGAAAGTGGGAGTGAACATGCCAGGAACAGGAGGTGGTGTCTGGCAGCCCCGTACCATGTCAGGGCCACCGAGCCAGCAATGTGGGGGTGGTGGGAGCCGGTGGCACGGCTGCTGGCAGGAAGCTGTGCACAGCCCCCTGCGTGGGCTCCCATGGGCAGCCCAGGCCACATGCATCCTCCTGGGAGAGGAGCATACCACCTCCATGCTGGGGTGTCGACAGGGTTGTGTCCCCTCGAGGCAGCTCGTCCTGCTGCTCCAGGCACTGTGCTAGGGGAGATGCCAGGAAGGGGACCCCATTTCCCTGCTCAGGTCCCATACAGCTCCCTCCGGGCTTCCTTGTGGACCCAAGCAGCATGTGGCTGGTCCCAGTGGGCACTGGCAGACATCACTGTCCCTACCCCTGTCACCGTGTTCAGTGCCTGGCTGCATTTCCATTGCCTGAGCATCCTTCCCATCCCTGCAGTGGTGGGACCCCACGGCTGCTCGGGGGTTGCAGTGGTGCTGCCTGAGGAGGGGGTGCCCAGGGCTCCTGCCAGGGGACAGAGAGAGGAGGGGGCTCCAGCTCCCTGTGCATCTCGTGGGGAAGGGGTGCTGGGCCTGAGGGAGCCCTGAGCTGCTCCCTCTTCTCTGCAGTCCAGTGTCTCCTGACTCCTGGGTGCTGAAGAAGATAGAGCCCACCCCAGACCGCAGGAGCCTGGGACTGCCTGGGTTGAGTCCCAGCTCCTGACGTGGGGGGCGTGGCCCAGTGTGGTGGATTCACCTTGGCTGGACACCAGGTGCCCGCCAAACTGCTCTATCACTCCCCTCCTCAGCTGGACAGGGGAGAGAAAATATAATGAAAGGCTCGTGGGTTGAGATAAGGACAGGGAGAGATCATTCACCAATTACCGTCATAGGCAAAACAGACTCGACTTAGGGAAAATTAATTCAATTTATTACCAATCAAAATCAGAGTAGGGTAATGAGAAATAAAACCAAATCTTAAAACACCTTCCCCCCCCCCCCCCTTCCCTTCTTCCCAGGCTCAACTTCACTCCTGATTTCTCTACCTCCTACCCCCGAGCAGCACAGGGGGAAAGTGAATGGGGGTTGCAGTCAGTTCATCACACGTTGTCTCTGCGGCTCCTTCCTCCTTGGGGGAGGACTCCTCACTCTTCCCCTGCTCCAGCGTGCGGTCCCTCCCATGGGAGACAGTCCTCCACGAACTTCTCCAACGTGGGTCCTTCCCATGGGCTGCAGTTCTTCATGAACTGCTCCAGCATAGGTCCTTTCCACAGGATGCAGTCCTTCAGGAACAGACTGCTCCACCATAGCCCTCCATGGACTGCAGGGAAATCTCACCATGGTCTTCACCACAGGCTGCAGGGGAATCTCTGCTCCAGTGCCTGGAGCACCTCCTCCCCCTCCTTCTTCACTGACCTTGGCGTCTGCAGAGTTGTTTCTCCTACATGGTCTCACTCCTCTGTCCAGCTGCAGTTGCTGTTGCGCAGCAGGTTTTTTCCCCTTCTTAAATGTTATCACCGAGGCACTACCACTGTCACCGATGGGCTTGGCCTTGGCCAGCAGTGGGTCCGTCTTGGAGCTGGTTGGTATTGGCTCTGTTGGACATAGTGGAAGCTTCTAGCAGCTTCTCACAGAATCCACCCCTGTAGCCCCCCCCAGCTACCAAAACCTTGCCACGCAAACTCAATATACCTATCACTCACCTGCTGTGGGCAGATAACCATGGAGGAGGAGCGTGCTATGAGGCAGAGATTGGGGTCAGAGACAAGTTTGGGACAGGAGGAGAAGGGGGGGCACAAACTACTATACAAAATGCCATCTGGGGATTGAAGCAAGTCCCTGCATCCCTGCGTGCTTCGATGGTTATGAGACTGGTGGCTGGGCTCAGGGACGGGATGCGTGAGGATGGAGGCATGGCTGGCACGGTGATGCCAGCCTGTCTGCTCCACCGGGCCGGCCTTGTGGGATGCTTTCATCCCCCACCAGCCACTCTGGGCCATGCCCCCAGCCCTGGCAGGGTGGCCAGGGATGGCTGTGCAAGTGTGCAGGTCCAAAAGTGGCACTGCCTTCTCCTGGCGCGGTGCAGGGGCGACACCCTGTGGCCACCTCTGCTGGGGGGCTTCTTACAGCCCCTTGCACCTCTCCTCAGCCCCCTCGCCCCCCAGTCCAGCCAGAGGTCTCCCTGGAGGGCCCTGGTCCCTCTAGGGACCCTAACGCGGGGTGGGGGTCACTCCTGGGTGGCCCAACCTCCTTGCCCTGGCTCTGCACCCTAAATCCCCTTGGCTTCATACCCTCCTCATCCTGCTTGCCTCTGAGGGGATGTTGCTAAATGGGGACACTTGTCCCTGCTCTGTATGGTCACTCCTGCTCTGGCTTGGGAGGGGAAGGACGGTTGGGGCCACGAGGGTGGCAGTGCCTCTGAAGCTGTGGCTGTTGCTGTTACTGTCACATAGTGCCCAGAGAACCCCCTTTTCCTGCTGGTGGCCCCTGACCAGCCCTGTGGCAGTGATGGGATGAGGCTCTGACATCTTGCCTTAGTGATGGCCAGGTGCCATGGCTCATGGTGACACTGTCTCAGCCCGCTGGGTCACCTCTGTCCCCCCCCCGGGGCCGGCACAGCTCCGAGGGGTGGCTGGCTCTGGTGTGGGGTACACTGTGGTCACCTCCTGTCTGGGGTACACCAGACCTGATGGCACCTGGCCAAGCCCAGGGGAACCCCAGGAACACGCAGAGGCGCCCAGGCTTGGAGGAGAGTGCTATCCTGCATCCTGGGGTGCAAAACGAAGCACCCATCTTCCCTTCAAGCAGAGGTTTTTGGGGTGGCTTGACAGCCCTGTGCAATGGCCGTGCATCCCAGCAGAGGGTGCAACCTCCCCGCAGAGAAGGGCCCCGATCCCCCCCCCACCCCTGGACACCTGGGGTCCTCATGGGACAGCGGGGACACCCTGAGCCAGGCAGGGCAGGCAGCACGAGATTCTCCGGGCTCCTTGCAGATGGCAGGGCCACCCGGGTGAAGGGTGGCTGATGCTCTGACCTGCTGCAAAACATAATGTATGAGCCAGAGCTGCCCCCCAGGACCCTGTGATGATGCCCCCGGCCCCAGGCTGGGTGATGCTGGGCTGGAGCCCTGGGGCTGGGAACCCCCCCCGGGGAGCTGTCCCATGGGGAGCAGAGTGCCCACTATATGGCACTTGGCAATGGGTGATGGACCTGGGGGCAACGCACCCATGGGCTGCATGGGCACCACCACTACAGCATGAATTTTCCACCCCTGGGATTTCCTTCCTCATGGGGTCTGGGGGTGTGTGTGGGCTGGACAGCCTGTTTCTGCCCCAGCCTTAAATCCCACAGAAGCATCCCCATCCTTTGGTTTGAGGCCGCTGGGACTTTTGCTGGGGAGATTTGCACCAGCATTCAGGGAGAGGTTTGTACCAGCATTTAGGAGGGCAGTTCACAGGCTGTGGAGGTTTTCCTGGGGATGGGGTGGCATTGCCCCCGAGGTCACCAGTCTCAGATGAGCAGGTGACAGCTAAGAGATGCCACAGCACCATCCTACCCATTCCCCCACCACATCCTCCTGCTTCTGCCCAGACCTGGAGGCTGCCCATGCCTTGTCCCCAGGGAGCAGGTGCAGGGAAGGGCTGGGTGCAGAGTGGGGCTGGCTCAGCATCTGGGGAAATGTTCTCCATTTGAACCCCACCTGAAGAACATATGGTTTACTGATGCATCCTCTAGGAGAGAGGGACAGGTATGGAAATACTGAGCGGTAGCCCTGCATGTTGATTCAGGGAACCAAATCGTGACAGAAGGTGAGGGAAGCACTCAGGTAGGAGAATTGGTCGCTGTATGGAGTATAATTACTAAAGAGGCCAAGGCTAAAGAACCAGTGTTTATTTACACAGATTCATACGCTGTGTTTAAGGGATGCACCAAATGGCTCCCATTTTGGGAACAAAATCAATGGGAGGTCAATCGGGTACCAGTGTGGCAACGAGAAAAATGGGAGGAAATCTTGAACATTGCCAAACGGAAATCCTTTTTAGTAGGATGGGTTGCTGCATACCAGACAGGAGACCATCCAGCTCACCTTTTGAATAATCAGGTGGATTTGCTGACCCACTTAGCAAGGTTGACCGTAGAGGGTGAAGAGGAAAAATGGGAACACTTATTGGAATGGTTGCATGTAAAACAAGGCCACTCAGAGAGCAAAGATTTGTTTAAAGAGGCAGTAAGTAGGGGATGGTCCGTAACCAGTGAATTGTGCAGTACCATTACTTCAGCGTGTAGTCTATGCCGTACTTGGCTAGGAGAACACAACCCTCTTAAGGACCAACCCCTACACCTAAGGGACTATGGGACACCTGGCAGGTGGATTATATTGGTCCTTTCCGGGTTTCCAAGGGAAAAAACGCTATGTATTGGTGGGGGTTGAAATAGTGTTGGGCCTAACCCAAGCAGAAGCCGTATCTCGAGCAACAGGGGAAAGTACGGTGAAGGGGTTAAAACGATGGTTTAGCTGCTTGCCTAAACCTAAATCGATCCAATTGGACAATGGAAGCCACTTTACTGCTGGGGTGGTTCAGGAGTGGGCTTGGGACAAAGGAATCCAGTGGGTTTTCCATACCCCATACTACTCCCAAGCGAAAGGGATTGTGGAGCGTACCAATGGGCTTCTAAAGCGGGCCCTAAAACCCCATGAACTGGGATGGCCACAAAGGATGCCAGACGCAGTAACGAGAGTAAACAGCTGGTGGGGAATCAATGGTTGCCCACAGCTCACAGCCTTCTGTCCCAAAACTCTGTCTATACTTCCCAGGGAGAAGAAAGCCAAAGATCCTGTGAATCCCCTTCACTACCCCTGGCAACCCATTCTAGTGAATTTGCCCACTATTGGGACGGTACCCCTAACCCTGAAAACTTCCGTCAATGTGTACGCGTGGACAGCCACTGATGCTCACGGGAAGGACCATTGGATCCACGCTAGATAGATCATCCCATCTTTTTAATTATTTTCTGTTTTATATATGTTTTACAGATTATAAACAACCGTCATGGGACTTCTTATGTTTTCGATTGTTGAGTGGGTTATTCCTTGCATTGTTTGTCTGATTTTATTAGGCCTGCTCTTTCTCGCTGGACTCTGGTCCATGTCGAGGGATATCAGATTGGTATGACCTGCATAAATATTATCTACTTCTGTGAGACTCCGGGAATAAAACAAATTGGGAGCAATTAGCCAATACCACCTGTTGGGGATTGGATAAGAGATGGAACATCACAAGTGAACATACAAATAGCTCTCGACCTAGTCTGATACAGTATTTCTTGAATGATACAGGTGCTAACTTTACGGAGAACCTAGTGAACAACTACATATGTATGGGATCATACACCCCCAAATGACTGCCATGTGTAAATATACCGTGGTAGCCAGATCCGCCATTGGGACCGTCCCTTGAACATGATTATAATGTGAAAATAGACTCCTCTTGGTGCGGCGAAATTCTGAATCAAATGAGTAACATAAGTGAATGTAACCAGAGCCAGCACAATTGGGCCTGGTCCTGGAAACATGTTTTGGGGTTAGGAGGGAATCCTGATGATCTAGACAAGATAAAGGTTTAGGAATCGAACTGAAGTTTCCCTTTTCAATTGCACTAAAGTTATTAATTGTACCACAGGGGCAGGTGTGGAGGACCTTGGCTGGACCGAGGGGCCTGGGGAGGACATTGACCTTGACAAGATTACAGTGTTCCCGTGAGAGAACAAGAAAGAATGAGAAGCATGCCTAGGAAACTAAGTTTAAGGAATGTGTTGACCGTTTGCAGTTGTGATAAGGAACCTGAAAAAGTCACCCAATGAGGGGTGAGAAAAACAACTTCTGACAACTTTTTGACCAATAAGGGACAGACATATGTACAAGGTAACAAGTATAATGGGTATAAATTTGCTGGCTTGTAGTAATAAAAAAAACCTTCTTTGCTTGTACTATAAGAATGCATACTTGTCGTTTGTCCGTCTCGACCGTGACAGGCAGGTAATCCCATTGAGACCTGGTATATTCACAAATTGCAAACGTTTATCCGTGATATGTACTTCTTGGGGTTTTCCGGTGAATGGTTTTTTAAACCAAAATGAAGCTATGTGCAATTGGCCATTGAACCAAGGAGGGAAAAACACGTTCCTAGGAGCTTGTGGGATTCCTATTTCCCATACTACTGGGAAAAGGGATACTGCCACTTGCTCCACCGCCAAATATCCAGCCCCTCAGGGTACTTTTTGGGCATGTTCTGATGGAAAATTGCATTCACAGTTAAATATGTACTAAATGGTGGGTTTGCAATGTACTATCAATATCCCCTCTATGTATCCCTCTAGAGTGTTTAATTTTACATCTCGCCAAAATAGGGAAAGTAGGGATCTTGGTAGACCGGCAGATGTAAGGGAAGGGATTGTGGGAATACAAATACCCAATTACTATACATTTGGACAAACGTTTGCATTAAGAATGGAAGCATTTTTTGCGCCAAGTGTGGTTACTGAGAAACATCAATATGTCCTAGAGAATTTGACTTGGCAAGTACATGTCCTAAGTAATTGGACAAGGTATGCTTTTGGGGAAATGAATGTACAAGTCCAACAAGTGTCAAAGACGACCCTGCAAAATCGATTAGCCTTAGATATGCTACTGCTGAAAGAACATGGAGTATGTGGAATGTTAAATTTGACAAAAGGGGAATGCTGTATCACCATCTACAATGCCTCCATCACTATAGAGGAAGCATGTGCAAAGATGAAGGAGGTCGCCGATAAGACTGGAGAACTATTTCAAGAAATGCAGCCAGCAGATTGTTTTGATGGGCTTAGCCCCGGATCATGGATTGCATCAATGTTGAAGTCTCTCGGACTCACGGGGTGGGGAAGATGGCTTGTAAATATCGGTCTTATGGTATTGTGTGGATTCTTGTTTTTAATGCTAGGTCTTGCTAGTTAGATATATGATCTCTTGCCTTTTGTCTTCTCTTTCCTCTGTACCTGTTTGCTATGTACGGATCACAACGGTCTGTCATGGTTTAACCCCAGCCAGCAACCAAGCACCATGCAGCTGCTCACTCACCTGCCCCCCCCCCCCCGCCAGTGGGATGGGGGAGAGAATTGGAATGAAAAAGGTAAAACTCGTGGGTTGAGATAAGAACAGTTTAATAGAACAGAAAAGAAGAAACTAATAATGATAATAATAACAATAATAAAATCACAATAATAATAAAAGGATTGGAATATACAAAAGAAGTGATGCACAATGCAATTGCTCACTGCTCGCCGACTGATGCCCAGTTAGTTCCCGAGCAGTGATCCGCCCAGGCCAACTCCCCCCAGTTTATATACTAGGCATGGCGTCACATGGTATGGAATACCCTGTTGGCCATTTTGGGTCAGCTGCCCTGGCTGTGTCCCCTCCCAACTTCTTGCGTCCCTCCAGCCTTCTTGCTGGCTGGGTGTGAGAAGCTGAAAAATCCTTGACTTTAGACTAAACATTACTTAGCAACAACTGAAAACATCAGTGTGTTATCAACATTCTTTTCATACTGAACTCAAAACATAGCACTATACCAGCTACTAGAAAGAAAATTAACTCTATCCCAGCCAAAACCAGGACAATATCCATCCCTTTTTCTGTACCATTTATGTCATGCTCAGGTCCCATACTTTCCAATACATCCTAATCAATCACCATCACCTTTCCTGTCCTTTGAGATAGAGAGAGATATATATATATGTATACACACACAGATATCATTCCCTTAGTCTATGGGCCACTTCTATAAAATGTTCACTGAGTTCATTTAGGCCCTGACTTTGGGCTCCATCTGTCATACCAGTCTTTCTGGGCGGGAGGGATGGTGCAAAGTCCTCTCAGTCGGCAGAGCAGGATTGGGATTCAGTGCGGTATGGCAAGTGGGTGACATTTGGCACAGCAGGAGGATGGCGTGCACCGTTAGATTGTTGCATGCTGGAGTCAGTTCTGGTTCCATCACTACTGCGCTTTGCTCAGTTTTATCAAAGTTCATTCTTGCTTGATCTAAGTGATTCTTACTGTAATACTATGGATATAGCATATAAAAATTATAGTAACGATAACATACAGGGGCAGGGTTATATAGCAACTAAAATAATACAATTTAATTCATTGGCTATTCTCACCTAAAATGAAATCCCCTTGAGGCACACATCGGACTTCCCCATCCTTCTGCATCACCCACCAAGTGCACCCAGGTGTTTGAGCAAAAGCAATCCCACAAATGGATTTGCCTTTGCCTGAGGCAGGAGTGACCCAGACTGTCTTCCCTAACATACTCTTCATGTGCACTACAGGGACTTTATCCCCTTCTATAGTACATAAAAATTCTGACTGGGCAGGGCCACCCTGATTGGCAGATCCTCTGGTGTTGACTATCCAGGTGGCTTTTGCTAAATGTGTATCCCACTGTTTGAAGGTCCCACCCCCCATTGCTCTCAATGTAGTTGATAGCATATGTCCATACATTTCGTGTGGTTTGTTCAAACTTTTATGGTTTTAATATTTTGTACCTTCTATGAAAACTGGTTTGCTGCTAGATGACTGTATAAGTGAGATTTGATAAATGATCATATATTAACATTATGGTTGAAACAATAGACAAAGGGTAACCGGGGAGATAATTACAAAACTGTAGTCAAGTGATTAACTAGTAATTATTCATAAGTTTTGCAGTTCTTTGCTCTTATGACTAGATGTTCCTGTACGCTAGATGAGAACAATGTTGAAACTGACCACATGTGATTGAAACTGCGTTAAGCTTCAAGATCAAAGAACAAGGACAAGAATAAAGACTTCAAGGACAGCCAGCAAGAACTTCAAATGGGTCGGTGGTCGCAAAAGCAGCCCTTCGACTCAAATGGATCCTTCATTGTGCATGATCGGATGTAGGCAGTACTAAGATAATCAGTTATAATCATTTTTATGTATATGTATACTAATCTGATTAATATGCAATTAGTTATTCTATATAACCTGTTTGTGCTAAAGCTGTGGTATGCACGCTAGGTGGAACTATCCCTCGTGCACCCAGTGCTGCAATAAAGAATGCCTGCTTTCTAAAACTCCAAAACGAGTCTTAGAGAGTTTCTTCGACCGGCTTTTCGGTATCAAGACCAGCCCACTTCCAGCTCAAGAGCAGGGAGTGAGAATTTTAGTCTGGGAGGGCTGCCAGAGCCATAGCTGGAGCAGGGAGGTGCTTAGGGAGTGGCTCCCTCCTGGTCTGTGCTTGCC
This sequence comes from Harpia harpyja, assembly GCF_026419915.1. Classification (NCBI taxonomy): domain Eukaryota; kingdom Metazoa; phylum Chordata; class Aves; order Accipitriformes; family Accipitridae; genus Harpia; species Harpia harpyja. Next base: position 22,593,424 of record NC_068968.1, on the reverse strand, counting down.
TTAAAATCAGATTTCTTTCTGGGGTAAGGCAATGCTTGGGGACAGGCAAGGCATGTCGGGCAAGGCATGTCATGCAAGGCAATAGCCCCCCAGCTGGGGTGGGCATTCTCGCTGAGACCATCCCCACCCCGTCCTTGCCTTCCTTAGGATGCCTTCCCCACTGATGACCAACCCACTGCCCGGCAATGGACATCTGCAAACTGCCCGCCTGCTGGCCCCAGTGCAAGGATGGGGCTGGCCGAGGGGGCTGCCCTCTGCTCCACAGCCTCCTCGGTGCTGCCGTGCCTGCTGCAGAGATCTCCCTAGCTGGGACCCCCTGCACTGGCTGGGTGCTCTCGGTGGCAGGGGGTACCCAGGTCTTTGCTCACCCCATGGCCACACCATCAGGGACCTGGACCCTGTGGTGTTAACCCCAGCAGCAGGGGGAGCCTGCAGAGGTGGGCAGCCTTCCCACAGGAGGGGATTTCTGTAGCCTGGAAGGATGGCAGCTTTTCCTTTGACTTTTTGGGGGGGTTTATACATTTGTATTTATATTTAAGACTGTGCTTTCATTCAGTCTCCCTGGAGGGCTCTACTTAGAATCATAGAATGGTTTGGGTTAGAAGGGACCTTAAAGATCATCTAGTTCCAACCCCCCTGCCATGGGCAGGGACACCTTCCACTAGACCAGGTTGCTCAAAGCCCCATCCAACCTGACCTTGAACACTTCCAGGGAGGGGGCATCCACAACCTCTCTGGGCAACCTGTTCCAGTGACTCACCACCCTCACAGTGAAGAATTTCTTCCTAATATCTAATCTAAATCTACCCTCTTTCAGTTTAAAGCCATTACCCCTTGTCCTATCGCTACATGCCCTTGTAAAAAGTCCCTCTCCAGCTTTCTTGTAGGCCCCCTTTAGATACTGGAAGGCTGGTATAAGGTCTCCCCATAGCCACCTCTTCTCCAGGCTGAACAACTCCAACTCTCTCAGCCTGTCTTCATAGGAGAGGTGCTCCAGCCCCCGATCATCTTCGTGGTCCTCCTCTGGACTCGCTCCAACAGGTCCATGTCCTTATGTCAGGGGCCCCAGAGCTGAACACAGTACTCCAGGTGGGGTCTCATGAGAGCAGAGTAGAGGGGGACAATCACCTCCCTTGACCTGCTGGCCACGCTTCTCTTTATGCAGCCCAGGATATGGTTGGCTTTCTGGGCTGTGAGTGCATATTGCTGGCTCATATTCAGTTTTTTTATCCACCAGTATCCCCAAGTCCTTCTCCGCAGGGCTGCTCTCAATCCACTCATCACCCAGCCTGTATTTGTGCTTGGGATTGCCCCGACCCATGTGCAGGACCTTGTACTTGGCCTTGTTGAACTTCATGAGGTTCGCACAGGCCCACATCTCTAGCCTGTCAAGGTCTCTCTGGATGGCATCCCTTCCCTCCAGCATGTCGACCGCACCACACAGCTTGGTGTTGTTGGCAAACTTGCTGAGTGTGCACTCAATCCTGCTGTCCATGTTGCCAACAAAGATGTTAAACAGCGCTGTGGTGTAAAGAGACTTAACTGCAAGGTTCAAGCAAATGATTTATTTGAACTTCACTTACTTACAGACTTAACACACCACTATTGCAGGTTTTACAGATACAACGGAGGAATGCCCTATTGCAATTTTAAAAGCAAGAGTAGTACACTATTACAACCACAAGCAATTCACAGACAACCACAAGCACACATGTGTTTACAAACTTAAAGCATAAACAATATTCACTTACCCCTCCAGGTAAGGGCTCTCAATCCCAGGGAAGCTACCTTGACTGGCATCCTGATCAAGGGGGGGGAGGGTCTCCTTCACAAGCCAACTGTATAGTTGGAGAAGTGATTCCCTGATTTCCAACCTGAATCTTAGGGTTTTTATCCCCTGACTTGTGGAACGGTGTGTATGACTATACCTGAGTGGATTATGATATATCTGAGTGGAGTTTCCCCTTATCTTTCTTTCTTTTGCTGGTCTGTGATTGTTTGAATACACAAGGTTGTCATTTGAAACTGAAGCTGAAACCCTCCAGCTTTTCTTTACCTTGCTTCCTCAGGCAACTGAATAGTGGTTGGATTGAGACTCAGGGCATACTCTTTGTTAAGGGATTTCAAGGCTCACTTCAGGTTTTGGTTCTTTAAACAGTGCAGCCACTGCCCTGTTTAGTTTAGGGTTTATCAGACAACCCAGGGCTAAGCTGTCTACACAGCTCCCTGTGAGTCCTCTCTGCAGAGACACAGGGCCTCAAGGCAATCCAAGGCTGGGTCGCTTTTGTAAACCCCCATGAGTCGCCTGTGTGCACTAGACATGGTGAAACTTGTTTGTGAACTATGAGCCGGACAATCCATACAAGCGCTGGTCCCAATACCGACCCCTGAGGAATGCCACTCGTCACAGGTCTCTACTTGGACATTGAGCTGTTGACCGCAACTCTTTGAGTGCGACCATCCAGCCAATTCCTTATCCACCAAGCGGTCCACCCATCAAATCCATGTCTCTCCACTTTAGAGACAAGGATGTTGTGTGGGACAGTGCCAAACACTTTGCACAAGTCTAGGTAGATGATGTCCGTTGCTCTTCCCTTATCCACCAATGCTGTAACCCTGTCATAGAAGGCCACCAAATTTGTCAGGCACGATTTGCCCTTAGGAAAGCCATGTTGGCTGTTACCAATCACCTCCTTATTTTCCATGTGCCTTAGCATAGTTTCCAGGAGGATCTGCTCCATGATCTTGCTGGGCACAGAGGTGAGACTGACCGGCCTGTAGTTCCCTGGGTCTTCCTTTTTTCCCTTTTTACTTCTGGCTCCTCATGCTTCACAGAGTACCCTTTATGCTGCAGGCTGGCTTTTCTGGAAGATTGCTCTTATTTTTCTACTAAATAAATGATGGCTGCATTCCATTTCCCTCTTACCAGTTTGCTGCTTTTCAGCTTGCAGGGCTGTGGGATGCCAGGAAGGTCCAATGTCCCCGTGCTCCTGCCCAGGCTGCTCGCTGGGTGCTTCCTTGCAGGGCAATTAATAGCGTCTGAGATAGATAGAGAGTTGGGGGAGTCTCCATCCTTAGTGGAGGGGCTGCTCTACTGCCCCATACACCATCCCCCATGTCTTGGCTCTCGCAGCCCCCCTGGGTGCTGCGTTCCTAGGGTGCAGGGGCTGGGAGCTGCTGGCACAGGGGAGGGGGACCATGCAAGTCCCCTCTCTTGCAGCTCCTTGTCCTAGTTTCAGCTGGGATAGAGTTAACTGTCTTCCTAGTAGCTGGTACAGTGCTATGTTTTGAGTTCAGTATGACAAGAATGTTGATAACACTGATGTTTTCAGTTGTTGCTAAGTAGTGTTTAGACTAAAGTCAAGGATTTTTCAGCTTCTCATGCCCAGCCAGTGAGAAAGCTGGAGGGGCACAAGAAGTTGGCACAGGACACAGCCAGGGCACCTGACCCAAACTGGCCAACGGGGTATTCCATACCATGTGACGTCCCATCTAGTATAAGAACTGGGAAGTGGGGGCAGGGAATCGCCTCTCGGGGACTAGCTGGGTGTCGGTCGGCGGGTGGTGAGCAATTGCACTGCGCATCATTTGTACATTCCAATCCTTTCATTATTACTGTTGTCATTTTATTAGTGTTATCATTATCATTATTAGTTTCTTCTTTTCTGTTCTATTAAACTGTTCTTATCTCAACCCATGAGTTTTACTTCTTTTCCTGATTCCCTCCCCCATCCCACTGGGTGGGGGGGAGTGAGTGAGCGGCTGCGTGGTGCTTAGTTGCTGGCTGGGGTTAAACCACGACAGTCCATTTTGGTGCCCAACGTGGGGCACGAAGGGCTGAGATAGCGACAAACCTGACCAGAGCTTGTTAAAACAAATTTGTTATAAGCATTCATTATATTGGTCTAATAGTCGCTGGTCATTATGTTGATTTATGTGTTCTTAGAGTTGTTGCTCTGGTTTTTAAAGTTCTGTTATGTATCACCTCGCTTGCTGTATGTAGTCCCTCTTCTGCTGCTTATCATCCGTGGGAGGTGGATTAAGGTTTTCGCTTTGATGTATTGTATAACACTGGTTTATGGTATGATAAAGTCGTCGGCTGTGGGATTAATCCGGTACTTGCACTCAGCATTGTCACCTCTACACTCCGGGAGCCATCTGTGGGAAACTATTAATAATTACACCATTTACCTTTCCTCCTCAGAGACCCAATCTATGGGCGAGATGCCTTTCCTCCCCTTTCCCTTGTCTTCCAGTCTAATTCAAATGGCATTTGAGAATTTTGAAAAATTTCAATACTCTTGGAATGTCGAAACCAGCATGGTCCTAGCCCTACTGCTAGGTATTAGCATGCTCCTGAATGTGGTTCAGGCCTTGTTTAAGGTTAAACAACTATTTAAGAAAATCACCCAGAGATCTGCCCCAAGGCTGGATAATTATGAATGGCAGGGTGTGTGGGGTAGTATGGGCAAGTACCTAGAGAAGTGGGCACCTCCAGTGTTTTGGAAATTCACCCCTGAACAAGTGCAGAATCCAGAAGAACTAGTAAAATATTTGGAAAAGGTATGCTGTCACCCCGGCAGCTCCAGAGAGATACAAATCACTGCAACGTGCTGGGGCCTGGCCCATGCCTATCGAGCCCTGTTCGACACCACTCAGTACCCTCAAGGGGAAGAGAAGGTCTCTGGACCTAACAACAAAACGATGAGCACTGCGGTCACCCAAACCTCTGCAACGGGCGCTGCGACCCCTCCAGCCCCGGCGACGAGCACTGTGGCTACCCAAACCTCAAGCAACAGGCACTGCAGCCTCTCCAGTCCCGGCGATGAGCACTGCAGCTACCCAAACCTCGGCAACGGGCACTGAGGTCCCTCCAGCCCCGGCAACGAGCATGGCAGCTACCCAAACCTTGGCGACAGACACTGCGGTTATCCAAAAGCCGGCGAGCGGTACTGCAACTGAACCAGCGGACCAACCTGCACCAGTATCAGTTGCCCCCGTACATAAAAAGAAATATACAAAAAAATCAGTTCGCTTAGCGAAGGATGAAGGTGAACCAGGGTCATCACGGGAACAGGAGGAAGAGGCAGAACCAGAGGTAATAACCCGCTCCCTGTCCTTGAGTGAGCTGCGGGATATGTGAAAAGATTTTGGCCGCCGTATAGGTGAGCATATTATCACCTGGCTCCTCCGATGCTGGGACAATGGGGCTAATAGCTTGGAATTAGAAGGTAGGGAATCCAAGCAGCTGGGATCGCTTGCCAGGGAAGGTGGCATTGACAAGGCAATTGGAAAAAGGGTCAGAAGCCATCAGCCTCTGGAGGCGACTCCTGTCAAGTGTGAAGGAAAGGTACCCCTTCAAGGAAGATGTTATATGTCAATCAAGCAAGTGGACAACCATGGAAAGAGGTATTCAATATCTGAGGGAATTAGCTGTGCTAGAGACAATTCATCATGACCCGGACAACCCACAATTACCCAAAGATCCAGACGAAGTCCAATGCACACGACCCATGTGGTGGAAGTTTGTACGGAGCGCACCATCGTCCTATGCCAACTCACTGGCAATAATGACCTGGAAAGACGAAGAGGCACCGACAGTGGATGAAGTGGCTCGCCAACTCCATCAATACGAAGAAAATCTCTCCTCCTCCCTACAAGCCTGCATTTCGGCTGTGGAGAAGCTGTCCGAGGATTTCCAGCAATTCAAAGAGGAGATGTCCTATTCCCCACCTGTAAGGACCAATGTCTCAGCTATTAGGAGTGAGCGTTCCTCTGCCCAAGAGAGAGAATATAGAAGGTACACACCGCGAGGTGCCCTGTGGTTTTACCTATGTGATCATGGAGAGGACATGAGGAAATGGGATGGAAAACCTACCTCGGTCCTAAATGCATGGGTACGGGAGCTGCGAGGAAAAACCACCACAAAAGGGGATTCTACTAGGAAAAATGCCGCTCCAGTTTCCAAACAGAGTAGAAGGGCTGATCTTATTTCTGATCCTCTTGAAGGGACTTGTAAGTCAGTATTACAAGATGTGAGTAATGGATACTCTGAAGAGGATTAGAGGGGCCCTGCCTCCAGCCAGGTGGAGGAAAGGGATAACCGGGTCTATTGGACTGTGTGGATTCGATGGCCTGGCACGTTAGACCCACAGGAGTATAAGGCTCTAGTAGACACCAGCGCACAGTGCACTCTAATGCCATCAAGTTATGAAGGGGCAGAACCCATCTGTATTTCTGGTGTGACAGGGGGATCCCAAGAGTTAACTGTATTGGAAGCAGAAGTAAGCCTAACTGGGAATGAATGGCAGAAACACCCCATTGTGACTGGTCCAGAGGCTCCATGTATCCTTGGCATAGACTATCTCAGGAGAGGGTATTTTAAGGACCCAAAGGGGTATCGATGGGCTTTTGGTATAGCTGCCTTGGAGACGGAGGGCACGGAACAGCTGTCTTCCCTGCCTGGTCTCTCTCAAGACCCTTCGATTGTGGGGTTGCTGAGGGTTGAAGAACAACAGGTGCCAATTGCTACCACGACGGTGCACCGGCGCCAATATCGCACCAACCGAGACTCCCTGATTCCCATCCACAAGTTGATTCGCCAACTGGAGAGCCGAGGAGTGATCAGCAAAACTCGCTCACCCTTTAATAGTCCCATATGGCCCGTTCGAAAGTCTAATGGGGAGTGGAGACTAACAGTTGACTATGGTGGCCTGAATGAAGTTACGCCACTGCTGAGTGCTGCCGTTCAGATATGCTAGAACTTCAATACGAACTAGAGTCAAAGGCAGCCAAGTGGTATGCTACAATTGACATTGCTAATGCGTTTTTCTCAATTCCTTTGGCAGTGGAGTGCAGGCCACAATTTGCCTTTACTTGGAGGCGTGTCCAGTACACTTGGAATCAATTGCCCCAGGGGTGGAAACACAGCCCCACCATTTGCCATGGACTAATCCAGACTGCACTGGAAAAAGGTGAAGCTCCGGAACACCTGCAATACATTGATGACATCGTCGTATGGGGCAACACGGCGGAAGAAGTCTTTGAGAAGGGGAAGAAAATAATCCAAATCCTTTTGAAGGCTGGTTTTGCCATAAAAGAAAGTAAGGTCAAGGGACCTGCACAGGAGATCCAGGTTTTAGGAATAAAATGACAAGATGGATGTCGTCAGATCCCAATGGATGTGATTAACAAAATAGCAGCTATGTCTCCATCAACTAATAAGAAGGAAACACAGGCTTTCTTAGGCGTTCTGGGTTTTTGGAGAATGCATATTCCAAATTACAGTCTGATTGTAAGCCCTCTCTATCAAGTGACCCAGAAGAAGAATGATTTTAAATGGGGCCTTGAGCAACAACAAGCCTTTGAACAAATTAAACGGGAGATTGTTCATGCAGTAGCTCATGGGCCAGTCTGGGCAGGACAAGATTTTAAAAATGTGCTCTATACTGCAGCTGGGGAGAATGGCCCTACCTGGAGCCTCTGGCAGAAAGCACCTGGGGAGACCCGAGGCCGACCCCTGGGGTTTTGGAGTCGAGGATATCGAGGATCCGAGTCTCGCTATACTGCAACTGAAAAAGAGATATTGGCAGCATATGAAGGAGTTCGAGCTGCCTCAGAAGTGGTTGGTACTGAAACACAGCTCCTCTTAGCACCCCGACTGCCAGTGCTGGGCTGGATGTTCAAGGGGAGGGTCTCCTCTACACATTATGCAACTGATGCCACGTGGAGTAAGTGGGCCACACTGATCACACAACAGGCTTGCATAGGAAACCCTAGTCGCCCAGGAATTGTGGAAGTGATCATGGACTGGCCAGAAGGCAAAGATTTTGGAATGTCGCCAGAGGAGGAGGTGGCACGTGCTGAAGAGGCCCCGCTGTATAATAAACTGCCAGAAAATGAGAGGCAATATGCCCTGTTTATTGACGGATCCTGTCGCATTGTGGGAAAACATCGGAGGTGGAAGGCTGCTGTATGGAGTCCTACACGACAAGTCACAGAAACTGCTGAAGGAGAAGGTGAATCGAGTCAGTTTGCAGAGGTGAAAGCCATCCAGCTGGCTTTAGACATTGCTGAAAGAGAAAAGTGGCCTGTGCTTTATTTCTATACTGACTCATGGATGGTGGCAAATGGCCTGTGGGGTAGTTACAGCAATGGAAGCAGAGCAACTGGCAGCGCAGAGGGAAACCCATCTGGGCTGCCACACTGTGGCAAGATATTGAGTCCCGGCTAGTGAATCTGGTTGTAAAAGTACGTCACGTAGATGCTGACGTACCCAAGAGTCGGGCCACTGAAGAACATCAAAATAACCAACCTGCATTGCTGCGTTGCCCAGTGATGCTTAGCTGTCCCCACCGAGGGGTCCTGAGTTGCTGGCAAACATAGGGACACAAAATGTTTTTGTACACGGCCTCCTTTGCGACAGCTGAGCCTGTCCCTCCAACTCCGGCCCTCCCTGGACAAGCACCGCTTGCTCAAAGCAGCGTCTGGGCTCTGTGCTCCCAGCTGCTTTGGGAAAACAGCATTAAACCAAGTTATTAATAAGGCTGTGCTCTGTCCTGGGCTTTGCTGGGAGCCTGGGAACTGACACCTGTGCACTGGCAGTCAGACGGAGCTGCTGTAGGAGGGCTGGAGGCAACCCACAGCCAGAGGCAGCCTTGGGTTTGCTGGGGACATGCCACGTCCAGGCACTGCGAGGCTGGCCCTACCTTCTGCAGGACTCCTTGTTGTGCTGGTCACGGGTGTCAGGAGACTGTGAAACGATGAATATGAGCCAGCAGTGCGCCCAGGTGGCCAAGAAGGCCAATCGCATCCTAGCCTGTATCAGGAACAGTGTGGCCAGCAGGAACAGGGAGGTGGTTGTTCCCCTGTACTCGGCACTGGTGAGGCCGCACCTCGAGTCCTGTGTTCAGTTTTGGGCCCCTCACTACAGGAAAGACATTGAGGTGCTGGAGCGTGTCCAGAGAAGGGCAACCAAGTTGGTGAGGGGCCTGGAGCACAAGTCTTATGAGGAGCGGCTGAGGGATCTGGGGTTGTTCAGTCTAGAAAAGAAGAGGCTGAGGGGAGACCTTATCGCTCTCTACAACTACCTGAAAGGGGGTTGTAGTGAGGTGGGTGTTGGTCTCTTCTGTCAGGTGTCTGGAGATAGGACAAGAGGAAATGGCCTCAAGTTGAGGCAAAGGAGATTTAGGTTAGATATTAGGAAAAATTTTTTTACTGAGAGGGTTGTCAAACATTGGAATGGGCTGCCCAGGGAAGTGGTTGATTCACCATCCCTGGAGGTATTCAAAAAGCGAGTGGACAGGGTACTCCAGGGCATGGTTTAGGGGGCATGGTTAATGGTTGGACTCGATGATCTTGAAGGTCTTTTCCAACCGAAATGATTCTATGATTCTATTCTATGATTCTATGATTGCAAAAACCCCCTAGAAATCAGGCCCAACCAAATATGTCTGCAACCACAAACAGCAAAGCACAAGCAGATGGCAGGAGCAAGCTGACACGTGAAATGTCTCTGTGGCTGCAAATGTAAACACCACACAGGTGGGTTTTTTTTCCCTTCAAATGCTAGGTGGGCCTTAGGCTAAGACAGGTTAAAAAACATGCACATGGGTGTGCTCGAATTTACCCTAAAAGCAGGGCTTGTGGAAGAGCGCTGGAGTGTCCCACACTCAGGCCCAGATATCTGTGCAGGAAGGCACGCGTGAGCACGGACACGTATGCACAGATGCAGCCCCATGTGTGCCTGCACACACACGGATGTTTGCACGCTGCTTCCAGCTTTACTGCAGCATGGGAGCAGCTCGAACACCTGGCATTTGTTTTCAAGAGTGAATGTTAGAATTTGTTGTGCTGCATGTTTGCCAAGCCTTTGAAGAACTAGTTTTACAAGGTCAGGTCGGAGGATGGCCTGGTGTATGCCTGGGAAGATGTGGCTGAAGACAGTCATGAGTATGTGTATGGAATGTTTCTATCTTTAACTGTTCTGAGGACTGGCAAACATATCAGCCGAGCCAGATATGCGCTCCTGTGTTAGTAACATATAAGTATGCTGTAAGAGACAATAAAGAGTTCCTTTTTTGCCGTTGCTTCAGAACCATCTCGTTGTCATCCCGAGTACCTCTTTCATCGCCACGTTTTTGGTGCCCCGTGTGAGGAGCCAGGAGACTTCAGAAAGCTCAGAGGAGCTTTCCGGCGACCCGCAACCCGACGGGTGAGTAATTATGGCCATAATTCCTTAGAAATAAGGAACAGTAGCGTCTGTTGAACGGAAAAGCTACGGGGTTGTGTAGAATAGCACGATGGGACAAGCTGTATCACAAGAGCATCGCTTACACTTAAAGGTTTTGCAACAAATAGTTCATGCAGCGGGATATAAGCTTACTGAAAAGCAACTAGAACAGTTATTGCTCTTGGTAAAAGAACACTGTACTTGGTTTCTGCAGAATGGTACCTTTGATATAAAGCTTTGGGAAAGAGTGGGGGAGCACTTGCAAACAAGAAAGGAGCTAGGGCTTGCAATTCCTGATTCAGCTATTATAACGTGGAAATTCCTTTTTGCCGCTTTACAACCGTTAAAGGCTTCTAAGACTGATGTGGAACAAAAACCTGAGGCTGATGGTGATAATAACCATGATTCTGATGATATTATTCCATCGGCTCCAGTGGACCCCGAACTAGAACCAGATTTATATCCCCCATTACCTCCACCACAGCCCGCACCACCACCGTTAACGCACACACCCCGCCGGCAGGCAGGCAGGCAGGAAGCGGGCGGGCAGCACGGGCTCCACGGGGTTGCCGGCCCCCACCACCGCATACAGGTCCCCGCCGCCCCGCCGCCGCCTCCCGCGGCCTCCGCGCCCGCTTTGCCGCCGCCGCCGCTTCCCGCGGCCCCCGCGCCGCCGCCCCCCCCCCCCAACCGCCCGGTACTCCCTCTCCAGGGTTTGCAGAACTCAAAACAGAACCTGGTTTTGCTGCATTGCCTGTATCTCTTTCTCCTGCTAATCCCTCTGACTCTATGCCCCTGTCTAATCCTGTGGCTCCTGCTTTACAGCGGTGCAGGGAAGAGGCTATGTCACAAGGAGATCTTACTACTTTCGCTTTCCCTGTAATATTTCGCCAAAATCAAAACCCTGTTCACGATGGCTTGCCTTATCAGGTTTTTAAAGAATTAAGAAAGTCCATACAGGAAAATGGTTTACAGAGCACGTTTACAGTTGGAATTGTAGATGCTATCTCGAATTCTTATATAATGACACCTTGTGACTGGTTTGCATTAATGAAAACAGTGTTTACCTCAGCACAGTACTCTGTTTGGAAATTAGAATACCACGAATTAGCTACCGTGCAGGCAATGGAAAATCTAGGCAATGGTGTTCCTGATGGTATTGATATGTTAATGGGAACAGGGCAATTTACTAGCCCTCAAAATCAAGTCATACAAGATTGTCGACTTTTTACACAAGCTTCCCAGACTGCCACTCGATTGTGGAAGTGAGTGCCTGAGACAGGAAGACGAGCAGGATCTTTTGCTACAATTCGACAGGGTTCACAAGAATCTTATCTGTCCTTTATTGACAAATTGCAGAATGCAATTCAAAGACAAATTGATAATGCTGAAGCTTCTAATGCACTGTTACTCTAATTGGCATTTGAAAACGCTAACAGCGATTGTCAGGCAGCACTAATGCCCATTAAAGGCAAGGCTACTGACGTAGGTGAATATATAAACATATGTCAAAATATAGGCATGGAAATTCACCGTGTGTCCGCATTAGCAGCTGCGATATCGCAACTTCAACTACAAAAGACTTCTCTGAAATGTTTCAATTGTGGAAAAGAGGGACATATCAGTAAAAACTGTCCCAAAAAACGACAAAAACCAGGAGACAAAAAGCCAACTCAATTATGTCCTAGATGCCAAAAGGGTTATCATTGGAGCAATCAATGCCGCTCAAAATTTAATAAGCATGGTCACCCATTCTCAGGAAATGGGAGAAGGAGCATCCGGTCCTGCGCCCCTCAAAATTACAGGGCCCCGCCTCATATGGTGCAGACGAATCAGTTGTTAACCAACTCAAACGATACAGAGTCACAGACCTATGCTCAGCAACCTCAGGAAGTGCTGGGTTGGACTTGGCAGTTACCACAGAAGTAGTATTAAATACACTGAATGAAATAAAAGTAGTTAGTACTGGAATTTGGGGTCCCCTTCCAAAAGGCATGGTTGGCTTAATATTAGGACACTCTAGTACTTCCAAACAAGGTATATTAGTACTACCAGGCATTATTGATTCTGATTATCAAGGAGAATTAAAAATTATGATTACCGTCCTGTTTGGCTATCACGTTCTGCAGCCAGGACAACAAGTTGCTCAGCTTCTTTTATTTCCATATTGAGTTCCAAATTCAAAACAAGTTCCCTGAGGTGAAGGGAACTTTGGTAGCACAAATGAAAATGTCTTTTGGACAAAAGCTATTACTACAAAACAGCCCACATTAGAAATTCAAATACAGGGAAAAATGTTTTCGGGACTAGTAGATACAGGTGCCGATGTTTCGATTATTTCTCAAAATGTTTGGCCACCTGATTGGCCTTTAGAACCAGTACATACTACCATCACAGGAATAGGGGGGTTGCAAGTACCACTTCGGAACATTTATTTGTTAGAAGTAAGTGGCCCTGAAAAAAAGGGGGCATGGATTCAACCTTATGTAATGCAAACACCCATGAATCTATGGGGACGAGACTTGTTACAGCAATGGGACATGACATAAACCACGGAAAAGTCAAATTTATTGTAGCGGTCACTGACATTAAACCCCCGCTCAAACTGAAATGGTTAACAGAAAAACCAGTTTGGGTTGATCAGTGGCCATTAAAAGGGGAAAAGTTAACTCATGCCATACAACTAGTCCAGGAACAGCTTCAAACAGGGCACATTGTTTGGTCTAATAGCCCATGGAATACCCCCATTTTTGTTATTCCTAAAAAATCAGGGAAATGGAGACTATTGCATGATTTGAGAGCTATTAATGCAGTAATGCAACCAATGGGATCTTTACAACCAGGAATCCCAAATCCTACCCTTTTACCAGCAGATTGGAACCTTTTTATAATTGATTTAAAAGATTGCTTTTTCACTATCCCTCTCCATCCTGAAGATTGCGAACATTTTGCTTTTTCTGTGCCTTCTGTAAATAATGCACAGCCAATGGATAGATATCAGTGGACTGTGTTGCCACAAGGAATGATGAATAGCCCTACAATTTGTCAAATGTATGTTGCTGCCGTTCTGGCACCCGTTCGACAACAGTTCCCTTCTAGTATCATTTATCACTACATGGATGATATTCTCATCAGTGCTAAAGAACAAACATATATTGATCAAACCTTAGAACAATTACTGATAGCACTTCAAGCTCATGGATTGCAAATTGCAAAAGAGAAAAATTCAGTCCATGCCACCCTGGAAATATCTAGGGTGGGTTTTATCTGAATGACATATTAAGCCTCAGACACTAAAACTAAATGTACAAATCAGCACCCTCAACGATGCACAAAAACTGTTAGGAGCTATTAATTGGGTTCACCCTATGCTCGGATTAGCTAATCATCAACTGTGTAATCTCTTTAATTTATTAAAGGGCAATTCCGATCTCTCTTCGAAGCGAACATTGACCTCTGCTGCAGAGCAAGAGCTGACATTAGTTACTGAACACATTTCAAAGATGAAAGCAGATCGCATAAGGAGTTCTTTGCCTGTCCATTTCTTTGCACTCAGGACAGAGCATCAACCAATTGGATTAATAGGACAGCTAGAAATTACAAACAAAGTATATTATTTGGAATGGATTTTTCTCCGCAACACGCTAAAGAAAACAATCACTACTCCAGCTGAACTGTATGCTCTTCTTATAATGAAAGGCCGTACTCGAGTGCAAAGTATTACCGGTTATGATCCAGAAATAATTCATTTGCTGCTCACTACCTCTAATTATCAATTCCTTTTAGAAAATTCCGAACAGTTTCAGATTGCATTAGCTGATTTTGTAGGCAGAATTACATTTTCCTATCCACCCGATAAATTCTTACATAACTTGATATATTTACCTCTAGCTGAAGATGTAATTGTTCAACGGAAACCTATTAATGATGCTAAAACTGTTTTTGTAGACAGCTCTGGAAAGACAGGAAAAGCAGCTGTAGCGTGGCATGACAACAATGAGTGGAAACATTCAGTCACAAAACATGACGGATCTACTCAGAAAATTGAACTCTGGGCAGTTTTGCATGCCCTCACCTTGTTTTCACATGAGCCCTTACATATAGTATGCGACTCTGAGTATGTTGTTAATATTGTCCAACGTATTAATGGTGCCTTTCTGAAAGAAATTAATGACAGAGAGTTGTTTGATTTGCTTTTTCAAATTCAGTCTTTGATTTCCCATCCAAAACATCCCTTATTTATTGTTCACATTCAATCTCATACCACTTTACCAGGACCCTTGACAAAAGGTAATGCAATAGCAGATTCATTGACAGTAGCTGTATTACAATTTGATTATGTGAGAGCATCTCATTCCTTTTTTCACCAAAATGCTGCTGGCTTGCGCAAACAATTTAAGATTTCTTTATCTCAAGCCAAGGACATTATTTGCTGTTGCCCTGATTGTCAGCGACTGACACCACACAGTTTTCCTAGTGGTGTTACACCTCGAGGCCTACAAGCTAATGAAATATAGCAAACAGATGTTACCCATGTAAATTCTTTTGGCCGTCTTCAAGTATGTACATGTATCTACAGATACCTTTTCTGGAGCACTGTGTGCATCTGCACACACAGGGGAGAAGGTAAAAGATATTAAAAAACATTGGACCTGTTGTTTTGCAATTCTCGGGGTTCCTAAAATGATAAAAACAGACAACGGGCCTGGTTACACCGCTAAAAGCACACAATTGTTTCTGCAACAATGGGGTATAGCTCATGTCACAGGGCTACCCTATAACCCACGAGGACAAGGTATAATTGAACACAGCCACGTGACCTTAAAAAATATGCTGTTAAAATGAAAAAGGGGGAATATGAGCCCACAGGAACAATTAGACAATGGAATTATACCTTAAATTTTTTAAATGTGAATTCTCAACAATCTGTCACACCCATGGAAAAGCATTATTCTGGTGAACAGGGGAAGTTTACAGAACGACCAAAAGTATTATATCGAGATCCATTAGTAAGTAACTCATGGCTTGGTCCTATTGAACTAATAACTTGGGGAAGAGAGTATGTGTGTGTTCTTCTACCAGCAGGACCTAGGTGGCTGCCCGCTCATCACGTCAAACCCTATCATGAGCTGGCGAAACCACTCGAACAACCCAATCCCGCAGATGAAGACTCTGAATTTGAAAGAGGAGAAACAAATTAGGAGGAAGCAGCACATCGAGAATGAAAAAGCTGTCACGTGGAGAGATTTGAAGAGAATGCAGCAACAAGCTAGCATGATGATGCAACGTGTATCCTACTCCAAAGAATACCTTTTTTAGCATACCTGGCAATAGTGGCCAGCAACAGTATTGTAAGAATTCTGATCCTTTTTCTTTACATAGTCACCATGGCTCAGGCACAACATTTTTATTGGGCCCATGGTACTGACCCACCCTTGTTTAGGCCAGTAACATGGTGGGATTCAGAGATTCCTGTCTCTAGTAATGACACAAAATGGACGGGAGGGGTATGGTTACTACCTCCTGGCCCACTAGAAGAAAACAAAGAATGGATCCGTGTCAATGACACACATACTTATTATTTCCTGAAATGGTCCGAGGGAGGATTGTCTCGGCCAGTATTACAAGCTCAGTATAATAATAATACTGGACCTTTTTTCATGAAGTCATGGGTGAGAGGTATGACATTTATAAAACAACAAATAGCTCATGGTGATTATCGAAAGAACAATTCCTTGTATAAGTTTGAACCTGACACAGAATCACAAAGATTCAGTGATGATATGTACTTCACATCCTTATGTTTTTGTAGCAGCTCAATCTGTAGATATCACTTTACGTAACCATGCTTTTGAAACTAATCTGAGTTATCCTTGGTATTTTAGCTGTTTTACTCATAAGAATATATCTGAATTAAGTCTTACAGTAATCATGCCAATGTGACGTCGTGCTGAATTGTGGATCCCTGTAAATATGACCAAATCGTGGGAAAGGGAATAAGGATTAAGTCAATTATCAAGGCTTTTAAAGCAGACAATAAGTCGCCCAAAACGATTTATAGGATGGCTCATTGCCTTTATAACATCAGCTATCATTATTGCAGCTACTGCCGCCATTGCTACCATGGCACTTGTCAAATCCATTCAGACTGCTCACACAGTAGCTAATGTATTAGAAAATGTTATGGCTGAAATGAATACCCAGGTACAAATTGATCAACAATACTAGAATGATTGGATGCTTTGGAAGCAGTGGTAATTTGGCTTGGAGTGTATTGGGTTTGTGTGGCAAGGTTTTGGTAGCGGGGGGGTTACAGGGGTGGCTTCTGTGGGGGCTGCTGGAGGATTCCCCTGTGTCCGATGGAGCCAATGCCGGCCGGCTCTAAGACAGACCTGCTGCCGGCCAAAGCCGAGCCAATCAGTGATAGTGGTAGGGCCTCTGTGTATAAAAAAAAAAAAAAAAAAAAAAGCTGGACAGGGGGAAGAGAAATGGGGTTGTGACACACAGAAACGGCAGCTGAAGAGAAGAGCGAGAACATGTAAAGAGAAACAACCCTGCAGACACCAAGGTCGGTGAAGAAGGAGGGGGAGGAGATGCTCCAGGTGCCGGAGCAGAGATTCCCCTGCAGCCTGTGGTGAAGACCATGGTGAGACGGGTTGTGCCCCTGCAGCCCATGGAGGTCCACGGTGGAGCAGATATCCACCTGCAGCCTGTGGAGGACCCCACGCCGGAGCAGGTGGGTTCCCGAAGGAGGCTGTGACCCCGTGGGAAGCCTGCGCTGAAGCAGGATCCTGGCAGGACCTGCGGATCTGTGGAGAGAGGAGCCCACGGAGCGGGTTTTCTGGCAGGACTTATGACCCCGTGGGGGACCCACGCTGGAGCAGTGTGCTCTTGAAGGACTGCACGCTGTGGTAGGGACCCATGCTGGAGCAGTTCGTAAAGAACTGCAGCCCTTGGGAGGGACCCATGTTGGAGAAGTTCGTGGAGGACTGTCTCCCATGGGAGGGACCCCACGCTGGAGCAGGGGAAGAGAGTGATGAGTGCTGCCACTGAGGAGGATGAAGCGGCAGAGACACCGTGTGATGAACTGACCGCAATGCCCATTCCCCATCCCCCTGTCCAGCTGAGGAGGAGGGAGTGATAGAATAGCTTTGGTGGGCGCCTGGTGTCCAGCCAGGATCAACCCATCACCTGGAGATAGACAAAGTGCATTACAAAATAGAATGAAATTACATTGTGATTGGGAATTTCGAAAACAAGGGCTCTGTGTAACTCCTTTACAAAGGAATGAAAGTGTATGAGATTGGAATCAGGTGAAGGTGCATTTACAAGCTGCATTTGCTACTAATATTGCAGGAGAGATCTAAGATCTTGCACAGATATTACAAGATCAAATGGGAAATATACGAAATTAGCAGAATAAGGTGTTTTTCAAAGAATTGTCTCATAGTGTTAAATGCTTAAATCCAAAAACATGGTTTGAAGGTTTAAATCTGTGTATCTGAATTTGTATCGCTATTGGAGGGTTATTAATCATTTGTGTGTTTGCAGCAATCAGAATCATCTGAGGAGCAGTACGAGGATTGCGTCGGTTCAAAGCTAGAGTCCTCGCTGCCTTCCTCGTGAATCTGATGTTCCTAAACAAAAAAGGGGGAGATGTGGGAGCAGCTCGGAACACCTGGCATTTGTTTTCAAGAGTGACCGTTAGAATTTGTTGTGCTGCATGTTTGCCAAACCTTTGAAGAACTAGTTTCACAAGGTCAGGTTGGAGGATGGCCTTGTGTAGGTGTAGGAGAGAAGTGGCCAGTGCTCTATCTCTATACTGACTCATGGATGGTGGCAAATGCCCTGTGGGGGTGGCTACAGCAATGGAAGAAGAGCAACTGGCAGCACAGAGGGAAACCCATTTGGGCTGCTGCACTGTGGCAAGATATTGCGTCCCAGCTAGAGAAGCTAGTGGTAAAAGTACGTCATGTAGATGCCCGCATACCCAAGAGTCAGGCCACTGAAGAACATCAAAATAACTAACAGGTGGATCAGGCTGCCAAGATTGAAGTGTCTCAGATGAATCAGGACTGGCAATGTAAGGGTGAATTATTTATAGCTCTGTGGGCCCATGAAACCTCAGGCCATCAGGGAAGAGATGCAACATATAGATGGGCTCGTGATCGAGGGGTGGACTTGACCATGGACACTATTGCACAGGTTATCCATGAATGTGAAACCTGTGCTGCAATTAAGCAAGCCAAGCAGTTAAAGCCCCTGTGGTATGGAGGGCAATGGCTGAAATATAAACAGTGGGAGGCCTGGCAGATTGACTATATCACACTCCCACGAACCCGCCAAGGCAAGTGCCATGTGCTTACAATGGTGGAAGCAACCACCGGGTGGCTGGAAACATATTCTGTGCCCCATGCCACTGCCTGGAGCACTATCCTGGGCCTTGAAGAGAAAGTCTTGCGGTGACATGGCAACCCAGAAAGAATCGAGTTGGACAACGGGACTCACTTCCAAAACAACCTCATAGACACCTGGGCCAAAGAACATGGCATTGAGTGGGTGTATCACATCCCTTATCACGCACCAGCCTCCGGAAAAATCGAACGATACAATGGACTGCTGAAAACTACACTGAGAGCAATGGGGGGTGGAACTTTCAAACATTGGGATACACATTTAGCAAAAGCCACCTGATTGGTTAATACTAGAGTGTCCTGGTTTCAGCTGGGATAGAGTTAACTGTCTTCCTAGTAGC
The DNA here is from genome assembly GCF_026419915.1 of Harpia harpyja. Lineage (NCBI taxonomy): Eukaryota > Metazoa > Chordata > Aves > Accipitriformes > Accipitridae > Harpia > Harpia harpyja. The sequence goes on along the minus strand of NC_068968.1, from coordinate 22,574,438 downwards.
TGGTACAGTGCTATGTTTTGAGTTCAGAGCGAAGAATGTTGATAACACTGATGTTTTCAGTTGTTGCTCAGTAGTGTTTAGACTAATGTCAAGGATTTTTTCAGCTTCTCATGCCCAGCCAGTGAGAAAGCTGGAGGGGCACAAGAAGTTGGCACAGGACACAGCCAGGGCACCTGACCCAAACTGGCCAACGGTGTATTCCATACCATGTGACGTCCCATCCAGTACAGAAACGGGGAAGTGGGGGGCAGGGATTCGCCGCTCGGGGGACTGGCTGGGTGTCGGTCGGCGGGTGGTGAGCAATTGCACTGCGTATCATTTGTACATTCCAATCCTTTCATTATTGCTGTTGTCATTTTATTAGTGTTATCATTATCATTATTAGTTTCTTCTTTTCTGTTCTATTAAACCGTTCTTATCTCAACCCACGGGTTTTGCTTCTTCTCCCGATTTTCTCCCCCATCCCACTGGGTGGGGGGGGAGTGAGTGAGCGGCTGCGTGGTGTTTAGTTGCTGGCTGGGGTTAAACCACGACAGTCCTTTTTGGCGCCCAACGTGGGGCACGAAGGGTTGAGATAACGACAAACCTGACCAGAGCTTGTTAAAACAAATTTGTTATAAGCATTCATTATATCGGTCTAATAGTTGCTGGTCATTATGTTGATTTATGTGTTCTTAGAGTTGTTGCTCTGGTTTTTAAAGTTCTGTTATGTATCACCTCGCTTGCTGTATGTAGTCCCTCTTCTGCTGCTTATCATCCGTGGGAGGTGGATTAAGGTTTTCGCTTTGATGTATTGTATAACACTGGTTTATGGTATGATAAAGTCGTCGGCTGTGGGATTAATCCGGTACTTGCACCCAGCATTGTCACCTTTATACTGTGGAAGCCATCTGTGGGAAACTATTAATAATTATACCATTTACCTTTCCTCCTTGGAAAACCAGTCTATGGGTGGGATACCTTTCTTCCCCTCTCCTTTCTCCTTCAGTCCAGTTACAATGGTGTTTGAGAATTTTGAAAAATTTGAATACTCTTGGGATGTTGGGACCAGCACGGTCCTAGCCCTACTGCTAGGAATTAGCATGCTTCTGAATGTGGTTCAGCTCTCATTTAAGGTTAAACAACTATTTAAGAAAATCACCCAGAGATCTGCCCCAAGGCTGGATAATTATGAGTGGCAGGGTGTGTGGGGTAGTATGGGCAAGTACCTAGAAAAGTGGGCACCTCCAGTGTTTTGGAAATTCACCCCTGAACAAGTGCAGAATCCAGAAGAACTAGTAAAATATTTGGAAAAGGTATGCTGTCACCCCGGCAGCTCCAGAGAGATACAAATTACTGCAACGTGCTGGGGCCTGGCCCATGCCTATCGAGCCCTGTTCGACACCACTCAGTACCCTCAAGGGGAAGAGAAGGTCTCTGGACCTAACAACAAAACGATGAGCACTGTGGCTATCCAAACCTCAGCGACAGGCACTGCAGCCCCTCCAGCCTCGGCAATGAGCACGGCAGCTACCCAAACCTCGGCAACGGGCACTGAGGTCCCTCCAGCCCCAGCAACGAGCACAGCAGCTACCCAAACCTTGGCAACAGACACTGCGGTTATCCAAGACCCGGCGAGCGGTACTGCAACTGAACCAGTGGACCAACCTGCACCAGTATCAGTTGCCCCCGTACAGAAAAAGAAATATACAAAAAAATCAGTTCGCTTAGCGAAGGATGAAGGCGAACCAGGGTCATCACGGGAACAGGAGGAAGAGGCAGAACCAGAGGTAATAACCCGGTCCCTATCCTTGAGTGAGCTGCGGGATATGCGAAAAGATTTTGGCCGCCGTATAGGTGAGCATATTATCACCTGGCTCCTCCGATGCTGGGACAATGGGGCTAATAGCTTGGAATTAGAAGGTAGGGAAGCCAAGCAGCTGGGATCGCTTGCCAGGGAAGGTGGCATTGACAAGGCAATTGGAAAAGGGACACAAGCCATCAGCCTCTGGAGGCGACTCCTGTCAAGTGTGAAGGAAAGGTACCCCTTTAAGGAAGATGTTATATGTCAATCAAGCAAGTGGACAACCATGGAAAAAGGTATCCAATATCTGAGGGAATTAGCTGTGCTAGAGACAATTCATCATGATCCGGACAACCCACAATTACCCAAAGATCCAGACGAAGTCCAATGCACACGACCCATGTGGCGGAAGTTTGTACGGAGCGCACCATCGTCCTATGCCAACTCACTGGCAATAATGACCTGGAAAGACGAAGAGGCACCGACAGTGGATGAAGTGGCTCGCCAACTCCGTCAATACGAAGAGAATCTCTCCTCCTCCCTACAAGCCTGCATTTCGGCTGTGGAGAAGCTGTCCGAGGATTTCCAGCAATTCAAAGAGGAGATGTCCTGTTGCCCACCTGTAAGGACCAATGTCTCAGCTATTAGGAGTGAGCGCTCCTCTGCCCAAGAGAAAGAATATAGAAGGTACACACCGCGAGGTGCCCTGTGGTTTTACTTATGTGATCATGGAGAGGACATGAGGAAATGGGATGGAAAACCTACCTCGGTCCTAAATGCACGGGTACGTGAGCTGCGAGGAAAAAACACCACAAAAGGGGATTCTACCAGGAAAAATGCCGCTCCGGTTTCCAAACAGAGTAGAAGGGCTGATCTTATTTCTGATCCTCTTGAAGGGACTTCTGAGCCAATTTTACGAGAAGTGAATACTGGATACTCTGACCAGAATTAGAGGGGCCCTGCCTCCAGCCAGGTGGAGGAAAGGGATAACCGGGTCTATTGGACTGTGTGGATTCGATGGCCTGGCACGTTAGACCCACAGGAGTATAAGGCTCTAGTAGACACCGGCGCACAGTGTACTTTAATGCCATCAAGTTATGAAGGGGCAGAACCCATTTCTATTTCTGGTGTGACAGGGGGATCCCAAGAGTTAACTGTATTGGAAGCTGAAGTAAGCCTAACTGGGAATGAATGGCAGAAACACCCCATTGTGACTGGTCCAGAGGCTCCGTGCATCCTTGGCATAGACTATCTCAGGAGAGGGTATTTTAAGGACCCAAAGGGGTATCGATGGGCTTTTGGTATAGCTGCCTTGGAGACGGAGGGCACGGAACAGCTGTCTACCCTGCCTGGTCTCTCTCAAGACCCTTCGATTGTGGGGTTGCTGAGGGTTGAAGAACAACAAGTACCAATTGCTACCACGACGGTGCACCGGCGGCAATATCGCACCAACCGAGACTCTCTGATTCCCATCCACAAGTTGATTCGCCAACTGGAGAGCCAAGGAGTGATCAGCAAAACTCGCTCACCTTTTAATAGTCCCATATGGCCCGTGCGAAAGTCTAATGGGGAGTGGAGACTAACAGTTGACTATCGCGGCCTGAATGAAGTTACGCCACCGCTGAGTGCTGCCGTTCCAGATATGCTAGAACTTCAATACGAACTAGAGTCAAAGGCAGCCAAGTGGTATGCTACAATTGACATTGCTAATGCGTTTTTCTCAATCCCTCTGGCAGCAGAGTGTCGTCCACAATTTGCCTTTACTTGGAGGGGTGTCCAGTACACTTGGAATCGACTGCCCCAGGGGTGGAAACACAGCCCCACCATTTGCCATGGACTAATCCAGACTGCACTGGAAAAAGGTGAAGCTCCGGAACACCTGCAATACATTGATGACATCATCGTATGGGGCAACACGGCAGAAGAAGTCTTTGAGAAAGGGAAGAAAATAATCCAAATCCTTCTGAAAGCCGGTTTTGCCATAAAAGAAGGTAAGGTCAAGGGACCTGCACGGGAGATCCAGTTTTTAGGAATAAAATGGCAAGATGGGCGTCGTCAGATCCCAATGGATGTGATTAACAAAATAGCAGCTATGTCTCCACCAACTAATAAAAAGGAAACACAGGCCTTCTTAGGTGTCGTGGGGTTTTGGAGAATGCATATTCCAAATTACAGTCTGATTGTAAGCCCTCTCTATCAAGTGACCCGAAAGAAGAATGATTTTCAATGGGGCCCTGAGCAACAACAAGCCTTTGAACAAATTAAACGGGAGATTGTTCACGCAGTAGCCCTTGGACCAGTCCGGACAGGACAAGATGTTAAAAATGTGCTCTATACTGCAGCTGGGGAGAATGGCCCTACCTGGAGCCTCTGGCAGAAAGCACCTGGGGAGACCCGAGGCCGACCCCTGGGGTTTTGGAGTCGGGGATACAGAGGATCCGAGGCTCGCTATACTCCAACTGAAAAGGAGATATTGGCAGCATATGAAGGAGTTCAAGCTGCCTCAGAAGTTGTTGGTACTGAAACACAGCTCCTCTTAGCACCCCGACTGCCAGTGCTGGGCTGGATGTTCAAAGGGAGGGTCTCCTCTACACATCACGCGACTGATGCCACGTGGAGTAAGTGGATTGCACTGATCACACAACGGGCTCGCATAGGAAACCCCAGTCGCCCAGGAATTTTGGAAGTGATCACGGACTGGCCAGAAGGCAAAGATTTTGGAATGTCGCCAGAGGAGGAGGTGGCACGTGCTGAAGAGGCCCCGCTGTATAATAAACTGCCAGAAAATGAGAGGCAATATGCCCTGTTCACTGACGGATCCTGTCGCATCGTGGGAAAGCATCGGAGGTGGAAAGCTGCCGTATGGAGTCCTACACGACAAGTTGCAGAAACTGCTGAAGGAGAAGGTGAATCGAGTCAGTTTGCAGAGGTGAAAGCCATCCAGCTAGCATTAGATATTGCTGAAAGAGAAAAGTGGCCAGTGCTCTATCTCTATACTGACTCATGGATGGTGGCAAATGCCCTGTGGGGCTGGCTACAGCAATGGAAGCAGAGCAACTGGCAGCGCAGAGGTAAACCCATCTGGGCTGCCGCACTGTGGCAAGATATTGCATCCCGGCTAGAGAATCTGGTTGTAAAAGTACGTCACGTAGATGCTCACATACCCAAGAGTCGGGCCACTGAAGAACATCAAAACAACCAACAGGTGGATCAGGCTGCCAAGATTGAAGTGGCTCAGGTGGACCTGGACTGGCAACATAAGGGTGAGCTATTTATGGCTCGGTGGGCCCATGATGCTTCAGGCCATCAGGGAAGAGATGCAACATATAGATGGGCTCGTGACCGAGGGGTGGACTTGACCATGGACACTATTGCACAGGTTATCCATGAATGTGAAACATGTGCTGCAATTAAGCAAGCCAAGCGGTTAAAGCCCCTGTGGTATGGAGGGCGATGGCTGAAATATAAATATGGAGAAGCCTGGCAGATTGACTATATCACACTCCCACAAACTCGCCAAGGCAAGCGCTATGTGCTCACGATGGTGGAAGCAACCACTGGATGGCTGGAAACATATTCTGTGCCCCATGCCACCGCCCGGAACACTATCCTGGGCCTAGAAAAGCAAGTCTTGTGGCGACATGGCACCCCAGAACGAATTGAGTCAGACAACGGGACTCATTTCCGAAACAACCTCATAGACACCTGGGCCAAAGAGCATGGCATTGAGTGGGTGTATCATATCCCCTATCATGCACCAGCCTCTGGGAAAATTGAGCGATACAATGGACTGTTAAAGACTACATTGAGAGCAATGGGGGGTGGAACTTTCAAACATTGGGATACACATTTAGCAAAAGCCACCTGGTTAGTCAACACCAGAGGATCTGCCAATCGGGGTGGCCCTGCCCAGTCGGAATTTTTACATACTGTAGAAGGGGATAAAGTCCCTGTAGTGCACATAAAAAATATGTTAGGGAAGACAGTCTGGGTTACTCCTGCCTCAGGCAAAGGTAAACCCATTCGTGGGATTGCTTTTGCTCAAGGGCCTGGGTGCACTTGGTGGGTGATGCGAAAAGATGGGGAAGTCCGATGTGTGCCTCAAGGGGATTTAATTTTAGGTGAGAACAGCCAGAATTAAACTGTATATTAGTTGCTATATAACCCTGCTACTGTATATTATCCTTACTATAATTATGTGCTATATCCATAGTACTATAGTAAGAATCACTTAGATCAAGCAAGAAAAGAACTGTGATAAAACTGAGCAAAGCGCAGTAGTGATGGAACCAGAACTGACTCCAGCATGCAACAATCCAACGGTGCACACCATCCTCCTGCTGCGCCAAATGTCACCTGCTTGTCACACTGCACTGAAGCCCAATTCTGCTCTACCGACTGAGAGGACTTTGCACCATCCCTCCTGCCCAGAAAGACTGGTATGACAGATGGAGCCCAGAGTCGGAAACTAAATGAACTCAATGAACATTTTATGAACATGACCCATGAACTAAAGGAATGATATCTCTGTGTGTGTATACATATATATATATATCATTGCTCATATGTCTTAAAGGGATGGAAAAGTGATGATTGATCAGGATGTAACTAAAGGTATGGGAACTGTGCATGACGTCAATGGTATAGAATAAGGGGTGGATACTGTCCTGGTTTCAGCTGGGATAGAGTTAACTGTCTTCCTAGTAGCTGGTACAGTGCTATGTTTTGAGTTCAGAGCGAAGAATGTTGATAACACTGATGTTTTCAGTTGTTGCTCAGTAGTGTTTAGACTAATGTCAAGGATTTTTCAGCTTCTCATGCCCAGCCAGTGAGAAAGCTGGAGGGGCACAAGAAGTTGGCACAGGACACAGCCAGGGCACCTGACCCAAACTGGCCAACGGTGTATTCCATACCATGTGACGTCCCATCCAGTACAGAAACGGGGAAGTGGGGGGCAGGGATTCGCCGCTCGGGGGACTGGCTGGGTGTCGGTCGGCGGGTGGTGAGCAATTGCACTGCGTATCATTTGTACATTCCAATCCTTTCATTATTGCTGTTGTCATTTTATTAGTGTTATCATTATCATTATTAGTTTCTTCTTTTCTGTTCTATTAAACCGTTCTTATCTCAACCCACGGGTTTTGCTTCTTCTCCCGATTTTCTCCCCCATCCCACTGGGTGGGGGGGAGTGAGTGAGCGGCTGCGTGGTGTTTAGTTGCTGGCTGGGGTTAAACCACGACATAGAGGATCTGCCAATCGGGCTGGCCCCGCCCAACCAAGACTTCCACATACTGTAGAAGGAGATAAAGTCCCTGTAGTGTGCATGAGGAGTATGTTAGGAAAGACAGTCTGGGTTAGTCCTGCCTCAAGCAGAGACAAACCCATCCAAGGTGTTGTTTTTGCTCAGGGACCTGGGTACACCTGGTGGGTGATGCAGAAGGATGGGGAAGTTCGATGTGTACCTCAAGGAGATTTGATTTTGGGAGAGAATAGGCAGTGAATTAGGCTGTATGACGTTAACTGCTAAATAACCTGCTGTCGCGTGCCAAAGTTGGAGCGACTCAGGTTCGTGGATTTCCTTTGTCAGAATTAAGGTGAAACGACACCAGGGGAGTTCAAACAACAATCAACATTTATTCAACCTAGCTAACCTTGCCCAAGTACACGTGAACTTATCAATATGAACCTTGCAACATGTCATTAAGCCGCTGTTTGAGAAAAGAGGGGAGGTGTAGAAAAAGAAATGGAAGAAGAAACATTGAATGTATCAGAAGGAGAGCCCTCCCGTTGAGTCACGAGGTTCAGAGTGGACCCCCTTGCTTTCTGGACTCCTTCTCAAAGAGGAGCCCAGGGGCGGCTAGATCCACTCCTAGTCTCAGACTTGGTCAACGGTTTATGTTTAAAAGGATGAGGTGTAGGGACTGTGGAAAAGAGAGAAGGAAAAGAGGGAGAGAGAGAAACAGAGAAAGAAAGAAAGAGAGAAGGAAAGGGTTTCACCAGTCCTGGGTCCAGCGTTGGTCCAGCCAGCGTAGAGATCCAGTTCCGGAGGGCGTGCACTGAGGACTTGTTCTCCCTTCTTTTATAGCGTGTTAGTCGATGGTCTCGACATGCGCAGTCCCATTCCCGGGGTTCTCTGGAATCGGTCGGAGAGCTTTCGGGGGGGGGGGTCATCGCAGAGTTGCCTCTCTTTTTCTGCTGGCATGACTGCTTAAGATAGAAGCACAGTCCCATCCTCCGTGGGGCCTCCTCCTCCAGGCGCATATGCTGTGCTCCTTCTCCTGGTCACTTAAGATAAGGAATTGCGGCTTTGGAGAAGCGCGGTCCCACCCTCCGGGGGGCCCTCTCCTCCGGCCACATTATCCTGTTCACAAAACTCCAGCATTTTTACAGAGGCCGTTTTCTCCACCAAAGTTCTTTAACGAATGTTTGAGACATTGAATTTGTCAGACCGTCACACCTGCCAATGTATGTCATTACATCTATAGTGTCTATATGCCATATCAAGGGTATTACTGTAAGAATTACCCAAATGACTGAAGGATGGACTTTGAAACTGAGCCAAGTGCAACAGTGATGGAACTTGAACTGGCGCCCAGCGATTTCCTCAAGATCAACATCTTCGACCTGCAGACCAAGGGCGTGGGTTGCACCAAATGTACCAGCTGCAAGCTCCAGAGGCAGCATGCAACAATCCAACACCTCACACCATCTCTCCTGTCCTGAAGGACTGTTACAACAGATGGAGCCCCAAAGTCATGGACTAAATAAAATTGATGGACACATTAGAGGGATGGCCCATCGACTAAGGGAATGCTATTTGTGTGTGGGGGTGTCCACATATATATATATCTCAAAGTAAGTGGTGGTGATTAATTGGAAAATGTAGGATCTGGGCATGATGTAGATGGTATAGAATAAGGGGTGGATAATGTCCTGGGTTCAGCTGGGATAGGGTTTATTTTTCACAGGAACCTGGGAAGGGGGCACAGCCAGGACAGCTGACCTGAACTAGCCAAGGAGCTATTCCATACCATGTGACATCATGCTCAGTATATAAATGGGGAGTGGGCTGGGGGGGAGCTCTCGGCTTTCGTTGGGGGAAGTGGCGGAGCATCGGGTTCCGGGTGGTGAGCAGTTGCACTGTGCATCACTCGTTTTGTATACTCTTTTATTAGTACCGTTGTTGTTGTTGTAACTTCTCTTTTTGTGTTGTCCCAGTAAATTGTCCTTATCTCAACCCACGAGGTTCCGTTTTTTTTTGTCTTTTCTCCTTTCTGATTCTCCTCCCCATCCCACCGGAGGGTGGCGGGGAGGAGTGAGCGAGCGGCTGCGTGGTCCTTTGTTACCGGCTGGGCTGAAACCATGACAACATGATAAAGTAAAAGTGCTAATTAAATAGTCTCTTCATGCAGCAACTTCAACATCTTCAGTTTTTGACCACTTTATCAGTATTTTTATGCTTTTGTAAGTAGAACCAAAATGCTGGCTCATGTAGGAGAAAGCAAGGCACTCCAGTCCAGTGCTGGAATCATCTAATCATTTTGACCTATTAAAAAATCTCCTAGCTGGGGGACTTTTCCTTTTTTTTTATTTCTTTTTTCCAAACCTTGCTGCAACAAGCAAACAGTTGAGGGTATACAAACAATTCCAATAAGGACAGGTGTCAGCAAAATGCATTTCTAAACTTTGGAATCGATAGCTCTGGACTTGTTTCCAGAGTCTAGTATACTTGGATTATAATCTGGTCTTGTTCTGGGACACAGGTGAGCTACTGGGCCTCTGGAAATAAAAAGATCCATTCCTCACTCTTTCCCTTTCCAATTCTGGTAGAACTGTGTTTTCTCTCCTGTGACTGCTCAGCTATCAAGATTTTAAGTTTCTGTTACTAGAGCTGAATGTGAGGCAGCTGCTAGGACCTGGACAGAGCTACTCTGACAGCTGCCTGGGGTAGGATTTTAAAGTGTCTCACTAAAGCATGAAAATGTGAGTTTTTACCATTGTATATATATCAGGATTGAAAATATTTAAAAGTCTATTCTTCTCTATGAGAAGGTTTCTTATTAACACAAGGTGTATAGAAATGATCGCCAGCCTTCTCTTCCCCCAATATTGCCTGCTGATAAAACATTCTTGGTTTAGATTTGTTGTCCATGCTAGATTCACAGCTGATGAGGTAATTCTCTAGCTGAGAATATATAAGCGCTTTCTGAGTGAAATGGGAGCACATGCGCTATTAAGAAAAAGAAAATACATCCTTTCACTTAAGAATACTCCTTTTCAGTATATGCACATACTTAAAAGACAGATTTTATTTATGTGCTGAGAATGTTTCTCTGTATAACACATCTGCGCCTCTCTGAGTACTTTGACCCACATTCTGCACACGCTTAACATTGCCCATCAGAATAGTCCCTCTGCTGCCAGGGAGACTCCTTACATGTAAAGTTAAGGATGTATAGAAGTGCTTTCAATGTCAGGGACTAAAACTTTCAACCCCTGGTTAATAGTCTTAATATTCACTTTAGTTAAAGCATCACTGATGTAGTAAAGGTATTTTTTCATAACATTTATCATTTTATTTTAAATAGTAAATAGAATTTTATGACTGTGTAATCTGATATTCCATCAAATAAATGTACAAAACCATGGAAGCAGAATCTTCATTTAAAAGTATAGGTTATATAGAACGATATCCAGGTCTTGCACCCCTTGAAAATTATTTGTTCCTAGAGTTTTAATGGCAAACACATCACCAAAACCAGCTGTTAACCACTGACAAAAAGGAGTTTTGTGTTTTATTTTGTAAGGGTTAGATCTTGTTCCAGAAACACTGTTTATCAAAATAATTCTGTACAGATATTTGGAGGATGTTTTGTCAAATACTAAGCATGTTATGCTGCTTAAAATGTTTTCATGTGAAATGTTTTACTGTAATGAAAATCTTGAGCCTTATGTTGATATGTTTAAGCAGTTGTACCAACCAAAGTCATTTTGGAGATCACAATTAAATGGAAGTGTTCTGCTTGATCTCAGAAGTTTATATGAGTCTGCCATTCAGTGCCAACTCCTCACCTTAATAAGCCACCCACCTTGGAATGCTTTGCACTCAGCTACTGTCAAAACATACTTTGTTCTGTAAGTTTCCAAAACACCACAGAATGAGCACCATCAACAAGAGGCAGCCATCTTCAAAAATATCCGAGAGCACTGACAGAGCCATGAAAATTCTTCATGCAAGCAAACAACAAAGTCAAAAACCCCACTCAGTTAAACCTCAGGCCTGCTTCATTATTTTCCTTTAACAGGGGAGCAGTTGAGCTTATTTGCCTTGATACATGTAGAAAGTGAAGTTAAATCTCTACACAAATATTTGCAGCAGAAGCTACTTTTCCACTGGTTAAGCTGGAGAACAGTATTACTCAAGTTCTTACTGAAGCTACAGATAAAGATCTGCCTGAATTCTTTGCAATTAAACCACTTAATTATGGTCTGTTGCTTACTACTAGTGACTAACAAATAGAATAAACTCATCATACTTCCTAAGACAGGAAATAGTACCTGGCAGAGTGGGAAGGTGAGACTGTCACTTGCAGCTACACCACCTATACAACTATTGGATCACACCTTTGCAGCTGGCCCAAAGCAGTACACCAATGTTATTGGTATTGAATGCAATAACAGAATTAAATATCAACAGTGTATAATAAAAGAGTCCAGTATTTAAATAAGCAAGGGCTATGCAATACTGATGAAAACTACATGTGGTCTGGAAGATCTTTAAGCAAGAATAGACCATCTTAAGTAGCTGACCTTCTAGCTTTCCCTTAGCAAACATGTATGATAAACCTGAGGTGTTCCTCCTGCCCACAGCATTGCTGGTGTGTCAGTAGTGGACTGGACTCATAGCACACATCATCAGCACTAACTCCCTCAGTAATGAACTCAAGGATTCCTAGTCAACCCACAGATTACAAAGTCTCCTGAGCAATACTGGAATTGTCTGTGACAACTCAATGGCAGTACACAAAGATAAAATGGGAGCATCTCTACCGCTTAGCTGGAAACACAGATGGACGTTCAGAAGTAGCCTGGTTAAAAGGACAGGGCAACCATGCCTTTGTTTAGGGTGACAGACTATTATGTCTCTCTCACCTGCCTGCCAGTCCCACTCAGCTTTGGCACCCTCCTCCATTCTGACCACGAACACATTACTGAATTCTCTTCCTCAGCTTCCCTTAGCATAACATGTCTCATAAAATAAAGCTACAAGTTTGTAGAGATTAATTTGCAACATGGAAGTTAAAAGAAAAGGTTATTTTCCTGCTAGGTATTATGAGTAGTTTCCATACATTTGAAAGGGCTTCCCTTCTCACACATGATAGTTTCCTTCCACTCCCCACCTCCCAGAGATCCATATACCCCTGAAATAGCCCATCTTCAACATCTGCATCCACTTTCCTCAGACCTCTGTTCACAGAAAATGCATTCATTCACCATTCAAAAATTTTTCATACCAAAATTATATCTCTCTGACTCCATCCTGCTAGTCCTGTGACTGGCAGTCCCATGCCCTCACTTCCAGCAGTCTTCCCTGCCCACACATCCCAGACCACCACTTCACAGAACCCTTTCCATCCAGAGGTACCACTAGACCTCTCACCCCCATACCATGCCCCAAACCTCAGTCCTAATTCAATTTAAGCCTCTGTCCTGTGGCATGGCTTGGAGAATCTACCCACCACAGGAAGGATGAGAGCCAGTATCTGTAGGAGACAGGTTTCTATGAAAATTTGTAGATTAATTTGCATCTCTGATCAATAATATAAGTTAGTATTATGATTGGGCCCAGGTTTAGGGTGTAGGATATACTGACAGAGGGCTTGGACTATAAGGGTGGGTGTTACAGATGCACACACACTCAAATCCAACAGGTGTTAAAGCTCAGATTTATTCTTCAGTAGAAAAGTTAGTTAGAACTCCAGTAACAGTAGTGAACTACAGGCTCAATGATATAAGGGGAATTAGTACTACACAGCCGACTTAAGAATCCTTGAGATTTAAAAGTGATGACTCAAAACACGCGTATCACTCACCTAAAAGATGAGGGCTCTCTCCCTCGAGGAGTTACTTCGGGCGGTGCCCCGACCCAAGGGGGAGTCCCTGACTGCAGACCCGCTGCTCCGAGGAGGACTGACTCAAAATGTCCTCCAGCAGGGCCCCGTTTATACCCTTGACAAATCTGATCTGTGGTCATTTAATCCCTATTGGCCAAGAAGGTCACCTCAGTGTACCTGGCACGTCTCGATTGGCCAATTCAAATTTCAACCTGCGTCCTCCAGGGTTTAGGGTTTTTTTTTTCCTCTTCTCCCTGTCTGGAGAAGTTTTGTTTCTGGCTGGGGGGGGGAGTGTACTGCCACAGTGGGCTGTAGAATTCTGTTTTAAACCAAGTTTATACATCTCTGCTGTCTGCAACACCACTGCTACCTAACCCAAATCGGTGCTATAGACGCAATACCAAAACACTAACAAAATCAATGTAATCCACTATCTTTGAATGGCACCAGCCATCATCCTAACCAAGAAGCCTTCTACAAAGTTTTTTAGTCCCTGTTCTGCTCCTAGGCACAACTGCAAATCTAATTTACTTAAGGCAGATTTACTATTAGAGCTACTAAATACCACCAGACCTTTCCACTGCTAGGCCTTGTTCTAGACCTGTCAGCTTTACCAGATCTGGAAACCAACTGAAATCTAAATCCCCTGCTTTCTGAACCCAAATAGTCAACTTATTCCTCACCTCTAATCTTTCCCCTTGATCATCTACCCTCTACAACCCATAGAGCTCCTAGAGTTGCTGCTCTTCGAAAAATCAGCCCTCAAAACCAGGCCAGCACATGTGATCCAGCAATCATCCATGCTCATAATCTCCTCTTGTTTCTAAACTAGCCCTCTCTGGAGATACCACAGGCCAAGGACTCCAATCCATTCAAGAACATGATGTTAACATGATACCGACCTACAATAAACACATGCTGTCTGCAACCTGCCAATAAACCAAGCCCATATGCTTCTGCTTTCCTGATCCCCAGTCCTAACTGCTCTTATTATAGTTTTATAGCTATTAAATGACCTTGAAATAAATTAAGAGAGCACGTGCCCTCAATACTAGTTTTTACCTCCTTACCCTTGGCTTTAGGATCTGGGGGGCACTTACCTTATATATGGCCAGGTAAGTTTTTAATGCTACCTCTCTCATCTTGATCCCAAACACCAACAGTTACTCAAAGACAACTTTCAGGAACTAGAAGAATAGAGGAAACTGTTAAGTTTGCTTTTTTCTCCTCCATAACTACTTTTAAAATCCAATCTCTTATCATATTACCAAATTGAGTCACTGTTGTGTTATCTGATCCATACTTTCTTTACCCTCTAATATTGTCAGAAAGGATTTATTCTCTCTCAGTATAATCTATGTTTATTTTTTTAAAGATATTTATCTTTATCTATATGGGTGGAATTCATCTGCCCTGTTTCAGCATTTGAAGTTAACTGCCAGTCAGTCACCTTCAGCTTCCTTTGTAGTCAGTGGAAATAATTAGGCACCTTGGGAGGCTGATTCAACTCGTTCTAAGATACTTATCTAACACAAGGCATATGAATGACCCTCTGAGGCTGTGTATTTCTTTCCATTAGATATAAAGGGATTCAAAGGGAAAAATTTAGATTTAAATGTTTAATTGTAGATGTTAAATTAAGCAAAATTAATCCACCTAAACTACTGTTGCCATTGAGATTCCCTCTTTAACTACGTTGCAAAACTTCAGCATTTTAATATACGATTCATATGGAAGGCAAACACATGGAAGCTACTGTAGCCATTGCCACTAGTGATGAAGAACAATAAAAATTAATACCTGCTGGGAAAAGTGGGAGTGTACTTCACAGATTTCACAGGTATCCTATTTTGGTAACAAAGGCTTTATTTAAAAACACTGAGCACTACCTTTTATTAAACGTTTTTCTTGAGATGTCTGGTGTGGGATACTTGGAAAGTAATGGGCACATAGTGAACAATCCAGACTCGATAGAATTGATCAATTTGTGAGCCAAGGATGTTTTGTAGGCAGCAGGCTTCAAGGACGCTTTGCTTGTGGACACATATTTAGCTAACGGTAGTAAGAGCATTCCAGACGCCTTTAGAAGGTCTTGAACAGAATAAACAAGACGACAAAAAAAGAAAGATACCAATTAGAAGAACACAGGTGCGCGTTCCACGATAAAGGGAACTTGGCACAAAGAACCTCAATTCGGCAGTTTATCTTGACCAATTAGACTGAGACAAGTTTCGCATGTTTTAGTTAATACAACCAATTATGCCTTATGTTTATGCGTGTGTACAGTGTTGATATAACCAATCACTAGGTGTAACTAGGCGCGTGGACAGCTCATGCTAACCAATCTCTAATTTGCTTATGCGTGAACAGTAACTAGAATGAACATATAAACCGAGCTATCTTGGCAATAAAGTGGCATCTGCTTGATCATATTGATTGTGTGCAGTGTCCGTGACTTCCGTGTCAACAGTCTGGGTTTTTGGGGGGGGGTTTGCTTGTTTTTTACTATAACACATTAACATGTTCAGCAGACACAGAAGCAGCCAACTGATTGAGTAACATTCTAAAATGGTCAATGGTAACCCTTATTCTTGTTATAACCAAAAGAATAAACAGGCATCACTAAGCAGCAGAGAAGTCAGTATTTGTTTCAAACAGATCCAAAAAATCCCATACGTGCAAAACATGGCATGCTGTACAAAAAAACCCAGATGTTGAAAACATCAACTGTTGAATTTCTTCCCAGTTTGAGACCATCACTGTCACAAGAACTTATTTGCTCCCCATTACAAGACTCTACAGTCATGACAATACCTAGAATTCATAACCTAATCTAAACAGAAGGAAAAAACACATTTAGTACAGGGGATGGAAACAACAACCCCTCAAACCCAGCATGGCTGTTCAGCCTGATGGTACAGATGCACACCCCTCCATTAGTTTGGCCCATTAGTGGTGAAGTCAATAGGAATTCTGTGAATCATTTCAGTGGAAACAGATTCTGTGATAACATGGACCTCTGAAAGGCAGGAGGCAGTCCTTCCTGTATGAGTAAATACATAACACTGTGTCATGGTTTAACCCCAGCCAGCAACTAAGCACCATGCAGCCGCTCACTTCCCCCCCACCCAGTAGGATGGGGGAGAGAATCAGAAAAAAAGTAAAACTGGTGGATTGAGATAAGAACAGTTTAATAGAACAGAAAAAAAAAAAGAAACTAATAATGATAATGATAACACTAATGAAATGACAACAGTAATAATAAAAGGATTGGAATATACAAGTGATGCACAGTGCATTGCTCTCCGACTGACACCCAGTTAGTCCCCAAGCAGTGATCCCTCCACTGCCACTCCTCCCAGTTTACATACTAGACATGACATCACATGGTATGGAATACCCTGTTGGCCACTGTGGGTCAGCTGCCCTGGCTGTGTCCCCTCCCAACTTCTTGTGCCCCTCCAGCCTTCTTGCTGGCTGGGCATCAGAAGCTGAAAAATCCTTGACTTTAGTCTAAACACTACTTAGCAACAACTGAAAACATCAGTGTGTTATCAACATTCTTGTCATACTGAACCCAAAACATAGCACTGTACCAGCTACTAGGAAGACAATTAACTCTATCCCAGCTGAAACCAGGACACAACTGGCACAAGCATAAAGTGCAGAGAAAGAAAAGATGTTTGATTATAACCAAGCTCCTTCAAAATGGAAAACAGAAAACATACCTTACAGCTTCTTGCACATTTCCTTTTCTAGCCAGAGAATGTCTCTTCTTTGAAGAAACCTGTCCAAATCCTTCTCATGCTAACTCTTCCTATGGCTGAACAGATTGTATTAAGTTGTTAGGAAAAATAAGATTAAGAAATTCTTCAACTGGGACAATTTAAACCGTCTATCAAACCATATGTCAAGGTCCATTCGGATCTCAAATTTACAGGACAACGTACTCTGTGTTTTAAATTTTATTTCATGAGCTCATTAAGAAATATAATAAACAAACACGACAAATGGGCTCAATCCCTTTTTGCCCAGACTAGTCTATCACATGAATTAACTTATTCACCAGTCAAGTCACAAGGTTTCATAACTTATAACCCATAACTCTTAATATCATGCACCTGTAGTCATATGTTTGAGTTACGGCCTGGTGATACTGCTCAATTTAGGGTTAAACATGATACACTGTCCTTTAAGGAGGACCATTCTTCACTAGCTTCACTATGCAAGCCTGATTACTTTGTATAAACTATGCATGCTTTGCTAACCACTATGCCCTTGAAGAGGGAACTAAAGACTGATAAAAGGAAACATCCTGCTCCAGAAGGCCCCGAAGGCCGGATGATTGCCAAAGCAGCATGAACTAAGGGAAAGGGAAAGGTGGCAGGGGGAGATCATGACCTCTGACTCAATTCAAGGCTGGAAGAACTTGCCCCACACACACCTGCAAGGAGCATGCATGCTAATTTACATAGCAAGTGAGGCTAATTTAAATATAACTGGCCAATAGTAGATCAGAGGGTGACTACTAACCAATGAATGTAAATTTAGGCGGGTTTTTACTAATCTTGTAACAGAATAAATACATTGTTTTTCTCTGGTGTGGTGTGCTAGCTTTGTGGAATTACCACCTGGCACCCATCTCTGTGCAGATATGAAATAAACAAATGTCTCAGCTCTGTGTGTAAGATTGGCTTATTACACACCGGGTACCGAACCCTGCTTGTGAGACAACAGTTTCTGGCAACCCAGATGGGACAGCCATTTTAAGCCTTGCCTGGATTGTCCTGCTGTTCTGGACAGGAGATAGGACTGTTGCAAGTATTTTGATAAAGAAATTAAAATTTGATTATATAAGAGTTTGATTTGATTAAGAAGTAGAAAACTGTGAAGCATAGGTAAGGGAGTGTTAAGTTTGAAATGTAGTCATAGGAACTTAGGAACTTTAGAAAATGTACTATGTGTAACCATAAGAATTCAAGTATTGTCTAAAATCAGTTAACCACAGAAACTTTGACAAAGATTTGTTGATTTGTAGTGTTTTGTTTTAGGAAACTAAGGAAACCGTTATGGATACCAGTTTGCTGCTTGGAAACCCCTTACCCTTCCCACCTCTATCTAATTATCGAGGATTCCAATCAGTAGAGTTAAGTGAGATTAACCAATGATTGTTTTAACATAAGAATATTAATAAGATGGTGTGACCGAAGGACCAATTATTAGAAAGTTTAAATTTAAGAATAGACATAGTATGCATTTTTATGTAAACTAATATAGATGATGGTGAGAATCGTACTGCGCCTGCGTGAAGAGACATTTACATATGCTAATGATTTATCGGAAAGTTAATGATTATGTATAACATTTTCCAGAAATTTAGTGAATATGTATAACAGGAGTGTATTTAACCTGCACAGTTAGACTAGACAGGCGCACACGATAGGTGGAGCGATCCCCCGTGTGCCCAGCGCTGCAATAAAGGAGTGCCTGCTTCTTAACTTCTCATTGCTGTTAAGGAGTTTTATTCTGGATTTCGGTAACAGGACCGGGAAGGACTCCAGCGTGCACTGACCTTTTGATCGGGGAATCCACTGGTTCCTCTCTGCAGATGGACGACAGGCAACGCAACAGTGCAACGCCAATACGAGATATTTGAAAGGAGGCAAGGGACTATGGAGATAAGTAGCTGCTCTTTTTTTTTTTTTTTTTTTGACACTTGCTCTGCATAAGACGCACCCAGAAAGGCCCACAACAGAGCTTAAAAGAGATTCCTAGTCCGACAGGGGGTCGGACATTGGTTAGCTGCTTTCAGAGTGGCTCAGTATTGCTCTGCATAAAATGTGCCAGGAAAAGGCCCGCAACAGAGTTTAAATAGAGGAATCCTGGTCCGACAGGGGGTCGGACATGGGTATAGTATGGGTGCAGCTGCTTCTACTGAAGTGATACCGAAATTCACGGCCTGTAAAGGAATACTAAGACTCATTTTGGAGTTTTAGAAAGCAGGCATTCTTTATTGCAGCACTGGATGCACGGGGGATAATTCCACCTAGCGTGCATGCCAGAGCTTTAGCACAAACAGGTTATATGGAGTAACAATTACATATTAATCAGATTAGTATACATATACATAAAAATGATTGTAACTGATTATCATAGTACTGCCTACATCCAATCATGCGCAATGGTTCTTAATTTGAGTCAAAAGGCTGCTTTTGTGACCACTGACCCATTTGAGATTCTGTTGGCTGACCTTCAAGTCTGTTCGTCATCCTTGTTCTTTGATCTTGGAGCTTAACATGGTTTCAGTCACATATGGTCAGTTTCAATATTATTCTCATCTAGCGTACAGGAACATCTAGTCATAAGAGCCAAGAACTGCAAAGCTTATGAGTAACTACCTCTACTAGTTAATTGCTTGGCTATACTTTTGTCTATTGTTTCAATCATAGTGTTAGTATAAGATTTCTAATAATTATTTACCAAATCTCACTTTTACAGTCACCGAGCAGCAAACCAGTTTCCACAGCTGGTACAAAATATTAAAACCATCAAAATATTTAGACATACCATACAGAATGTATGGACACATGCTATCAGAAGTACCCTGGTGTACTCCCTTAGGATGCATCTTTAAAAACTGGAAAAAGTTTGGAGGAGATCTCCTAAAGAAAGATAAATTAAAAGCTTATTGTGCACAATGGTGACTGATGTAGGAATTGGAGGATGGAGAAAAAAGGCCAGATCATTGAATTATAATACTATTTTACAATTGATGTTTTGTAGAAGGATGGATAAATGGGGTGAAGTTGCATATGTTGATTTGTTTTTTTGTTTTAAGACATGATCATGAAACCCGTAAAAATGTAGATTGTTGATGGATGATGCTGATGGAATATATTAGCAGAAAGTGTTAACGGAAAGGGAAAGAAAAAGAATTGTTGTATTGGAAAAGAATGTAAAAGGAAGTGTGGGGAGGCTGAAGATGTGCAGATGTTGGTTCCAGAGGGGAATCTGGTAAATGCAGAATGAAGGGATGAGAAAAGGAAATCACAGGATAGTAGGGATAGTGAAGATGAAGACCAGCCCACTTCCAGCTCAAGAGCAGGGAGTGAGAATTTTAGACCAGTCTCAGGGAGAACGAGGGGACAGCATCCCATTATACAAGCTCCCTTGAGACAGGCAATAGGGGTGGAGGGACAGCCAGTATTTGTACATGTCCCATTCACTACCTCAGATCTATTGAACTGGAAGCAATCAGTGGGGTCCTATTGAGAAAATGCAGAAGGAATGCCCACAGAAAGAAAAATTATTTGCTGAATCCTCAGGAAAAGGGTGGCCAGAATCAAATACTAACCTAATTATGCTACGGACATCTGATACTGCGTGAAGGGGACCAGGGGAGAATATCAAGATTTCCCCAGCCGATCCCCTGGTTCCTGTAAAGCTGGGGAACGAAGTTATAGATTTCCTGATAGATAGTGGAGCAACCCATTTGGTAGTAACTAGCTGTAAGGGGTCTTTAAGTAAAATGTGTATGCCAATTGTTGGGGTCACGGGAAGACAAGCTTTTAGGCCATTTTTAAAACTTATGGAATGTACAATTGGATATACTACTTTGACTCATTAATTTCTATATATGCCAGAATGCCCCCTCCTATTATTGGGATGAGACCTATTGTGTAAACTGAAAGCGCAGCTAACATTTTTTGATAAGTCTATTCAGCTACACGTGCCTGAAGAGGCAGCATGGAGAGCTCAATTGTGTCTATTGACCGAAAAGAAACAAGAAGAGACCAGAATCCCAGAGGAAATTTTGGATGCTGTAATACTCCTGGTATGGGCCTCCAAGAAACCTGGATGAGCCAAGAATGCTACTCCAGTAAAAGTCAAATTAAAATCAGGAGCTCAACTGGTAAGGAAAAAACAATATCTTACGAAATTATAGGCCAGAGTGGGCTTAGAACAGTTTATTAATATTTCTGTGCAGTATGGACTGTTGTGGGAATGTCAATCAGAATATAATACTCGCATCTTACCAGTTAAGGAACCTCTAATTCAAGAGTATCAGTTGGTACAAGACTTGAGCGAAATTAATAAAATCACAGTTGATGTATATCCAGTTGTCCCAAATCCTTATGCCTTGTTGTCAGCAATACCCGAAAATGGTGTATATTTTACAGTGCTAGACCTAAAAGATGCCTTCTTTTGTATCCCCTTGGAAGAAGCAAGCCAGAAGATATTCACTTTTGAATGGGAAACTCCTACCACAGGGAGGAAAATACAGTTCTGCTGGATCGTGCTGCCACAAGGATTCAAGAATAGCCTGTCACTGTTTGGTAATGTACTTACCAAGGAATTGGGAAATTGGCAAGTTAAGAATCCTTCCATTACTTTGCTACAGTATGTAGATGACATCCTACTTGGGGCAAAGACTGAACAAGAATGTAAAACCGCAACTATAGATTTGCTGAATTTTCTTAGGACTGGCTGGATATCGAGTATCTCAGAAAAAGGCTCAAATGATACAAACCACTGTAACTTAGGATTTAAGATATCTCAGGGAAAAAAGAGAACTAGGAGCAGAAAGAAAAGAAGTTATTTATCGAATAGCTCCCCCCCCAATCTAAGAAAGAACTACAAGGGTTCACAGATTGGATGGAATGGTGTAGACTCTGGATACCAAATTTTAGCCTGATTGCCAAACCATTATATGCGGCTATGAAAGGGCCTGAAGAAACTTTGGAATGGACGCCAGAGTGCCGGAAAGAATTTGATTCCATTACAACTGAATTAATGAGAGCCCCTGCTCTTGTTCTCGTGGGAGACCTCAACTTTCCGGACGTCTGCTGGAAATACAACACAGCAGAGAGTAAGCAGTCTAGGAGGTTCCTGGAGTGTGTGGAAGATAACTTCCTGACACAGCTGGTAGGTGAGCCTACCAGGGGAGGAGCCTCGCTAGACCTACTGTTTACAAACAGAGAAGGACTGGTGGGAGATGTGGTGGTCAGAGGCTGTCTCGGGCTTAGCGACCATGAAATGATAGAATTCTCGATTCTTGGTGAGGTGAGGAAGGGGGTCAGCAAAACCACCACTATGGACTTCTGGAGGGAAAACTTTGGCCTGTTCAGGACACTGGTTGAGAGAGTCCCTTGGGAGACAGTCCTGAAGAGCAAAGGGGTCCAGGAAGGCTGGACATTCTTCAAGAAAGAAGTCTTAAAGGCTCAGGACCAGGCTATTCCCATGCGCCGCAAGATGAACCGCTGGGGAAGATGACTGGCCTGGCTGAACAGGGAGCTTTTGCTGGGACTCAGGAAAAAAAAAAAAAAAAAAAAAGGAGAGTTTACCATCTTTGGAAGAAAGGGCAGGCAACTCAGGAAGAGTACAGGGATCTTGTTAGGTCATGCAGAGAGGAAATTAGAAAGGCAAAAGCTCAGCTAGAACTCAATCTGGCCACTGTCGTAAGAGACAACAAAAACTGTTTTTACAAATATGTTAACAATAAAAAGAGAGCCAAGGAGAATATCTATCATTTATTTGATGCAGAGGGGAACATTACCACCAAAGATGAGGAAAAGGCTGAGGTACTTAATGCCTTCTTTGCCTCAGTCTTTAATAGGGAGACCAGTTATCCTCAGGGTACTCAGCCCCCTAAGCTGGAAGACAGGGACGGAGAGCAGAATATACCCCCCGGGACGTGGGGTTTCAGCCCAGCCGGTAAGAAAGGACAATGCAGCCGCTCGCTCACTCCTCCCGCCCCCCTCCGGTGGGATGGGGAGGAGAATCAGAAAGGAGAAAAGACAAAAAAAATGGAACCTCATGGGTTGAGATAAGGACAATTTACTGGGACAACACAAAAAGAGAAGTTACAACAACAACAACGGTACTAATGAAAGAATATACAAAAAGTGATGCACAGTGCAACTGCTCACCACCCGGAACCCGATGCTCCGCCACTTCCCCCACCGAAAGCCCCCCCCAGCCCACTCCCCATTTATATACAGAGCATGATGTCACATGGTATGGAATAGCTCCTTGGCTAGTTCAGGTCAGCTGTCCTGGCTGTGCCCCCTCCCAGGTTCCTGTGAAGATTAACTCTATTCCAGCTGAACCCAGGACACATGTATGAAATTTAAGACTAATTAGGATCTTGTTTTCTACACACAAATGTCTCCTTTGGGTTCTTCCTTTGAATCCAAGAGAAAAAAACAGTAACCTAGTTCCTATCCTGGTTTAGGGGCCACTTTTGTGAAATGCTACTGTGAGTAAGGCACAGTCCAATTCTTTGATATCAATTTTTATCTTTCCAGTGTTGCTAAGGAGGATGATATCATAGGAGTTTATGTTGATCAGTCTCAAATAGCTGCTCTCCATTTTAGCAAGATCTACGCAGTGTCCAATTATAGGAAGGCCTAGGAAAGCCACTGGAAAGAATTGATAATGGAAGATGCTGTTTTCTTCAGATTCCTTAAGGTAAGATAATTAAGGGTTTTATTTTGACTTATCTGATACAGTAAAAATCTAGTAGCAAAATTATGAGGCTTTTAAAGTCTCAGCCTTGACTCCTGAAATTAATCAAGTCTTGTCTAGCTAGGAGAAGGTTACAGACAAGGAAGCAGATAAGCATTTAAATAAACTGGAGCCAAACTAGAACAGCCCTCTCAAGTCATTTTTGTTAGAAGTTCTGCATGTGAAGCCATCCAAGTCTGGTGAAAAATTTCACAATTCTGTTTGGAGAAATTTTCCTGCAGCAGGGCAATGTGGTGATATTCTGCTTGTCAGAATTCAGAGCTTGAATGTGCTCCAAAGCTATCAATGAGGTATGAAGTAAAATAATGTAGAGTCCCTCTTCAGAAGTCCTATGAATACAGTCTCTCTCAAACCAATGACTGTCAAATCAATGATTGTCTATATTTTCTTTCTCAATACTTTTCTCTAGGTTTATGGGTAACAAAACCTGCCCAGAGAATTCAAAATACGGGAAAATCTTGAATTTATACAGCAATATAATGATCAGAGTTTTATTCTCAGTTACATTCCTAATGATTTCTAACACTGCAGATGTCTTTTTGACAACTAATTTATTGAGCTTATTTTTCTGTTAAGCCAAACATGCAACTGAATTACTTCAAAGAGTATTCCTATGCATATTGAACTTATTTTTATGCGTTTTTTCTTTTATTAAGCTTTACTTGTTTTGAATTTTTTCAGTATTTATTTTATATTAGCCTCCTATCCGATGTCCTTCACTACTACATGATTCCATGTATCACTGGCTGAGAGAAGACCAGTCCCTCCAGAGGCCAAAATTTTTAAATATATACAGTTTTGCTGGTATTCCTTGATTCTTTAAAAATGCAATAATTAAAATCTCTTACCATTTGCTGGTGGCAGGGTGCAGGAAAGCCAGTCTCTCATCTGACTTGACTACATCTGTCCTGAGCGCACCACCAGGTGGCATGGATGTCCCACGGTCACAGCATCCCACCTCAAAGCTACAGTGCCAGCAGCTCTGCCACCTATCCCGCGCTGAGGGACAGCTGCTGCATCCCAGAGAAGACTAGCAAATGGAAATGTGCAACCAGTGATTAACTTTGCAGGTGGGGAGAAGTTTTGTAACGCAATTTATAAGCTTGTGTAAGTAAAGCTGCCCTTAGTGACACAGGTGCTGAACCTGAAACGCAGCAGTCCAGATTCCTGAACCTGGAAAGCTGAAAAATAAGTTGATGCAAATTTGGCATTGGCTAAACTCTGTTCTTGAAATATCTACTTGGCCATTTGTGTGAGATTCCCCCCCCCCAAAAAAAACTGATAAAAGGTCATAAGTATATAAAGTTCAAATTTCCCCAGGGGATTTAACCTGTGCCATAACAATGTTTTTTTCCCAAATGCTCCTTTTCTTTTTCTGTACTGAGATTTCCTTATGCAGAGGAATACACCCTGAAAGCATGTAAATGTTGGTATATATATTTGACCAGTTGATCATTGGACAGGTACCTGCCCCGAGAGCCAGGAGTCCAAAGGACAGTATTGTGGAAGTGGAGGCCGCCTAGCAGCTCATACTATAAAATGCAGTCATTACCAGGAAGATTAGAGGTGTGACAGGGAGGAGTATTTGCTGATAAATTCATCCAGATCACACAACCAGAAGGCACACTTTGAAGATAGCTGAAGTACACAGTTCAACTTTGGAGACCTGTTGGATTTTTTTTTTTTTTAAAAACTTGGAGCTATAGTTACACATCAGTGATTTAATAGTGGGTTTGGTCTTTTGATAAGCAGCATCTGAAACTGAGGTACTTACTTAATTCACCTTTCTCTGTCTACCTGGCAGACTTTATGGAAAGACAAAAATGTCTTTAAGTGCTGACTGTGGCTGAAAAGGACAATCTCTAATTGCACAGCGCAGCTTGCTTTATGTTATCTCTGTATGTTTTATTTCCTTTTGACAGATATGCAACACATAGGTAAAAGATTCCTAAAATGGACCTATTTAGTGAAAACTTTGGACTGTACAAAACTGTTTCTACTTCCCAGAAAGGTCTCATGTCTTTTATTAGAAGCCCCCAAAAACATCAAATGCATTTATCAATTCAGACCTATTGCTTGGATTACATCTTAATTGCAATATGGTAAAAAATAATCTGTGTCGGAATGTCAGTTTTATCATTTCTTTACATACTAGTGAAACAGCATTTACTAATATATCACCTACAAGAACAACAAGAGATGTATCCTGTTTTGGCTACAAGTTATGGTGGGTTGACCCTGGCTGGGTGCCAGGTGCCCACCAAAGCCGCTCTATCACTCCCCCTCTGTTATGGATGCTCACACAATCAAATCCAACAGATGTTAAAAATCAGATTTATTCTTCAGTGAAAAGTTAGATAGAACTCCAGAAACATTTGTAAACCACAGGTTCAATGATGTAAGGGGAATTAGTACTACACAGCCAACTTAAGAATCCTTAAGATTTAAAATGATGACTCAAAATGCACATATCACTCACCTAAAAGATGAGGGCTCTCAACCTTGAGGAGTTACCTAGGGTGTCGTTCCAACCCAAGGGGAGAGTCCCCAACTGCAGACCCACTGCTCCGAGGAGCACTGACTCAAAATGTCCTCTGGCGGGACCCCGTTTATCCCCTTGTTGAATCTGACCTGTGGTCATTTTAATCCCCATTAGCCAAAAGGTCAACACTTCAGTGTACCTGGCACATCTTGAGTGGTCAGTTCAATTTTCAACCTGCGGCCTTCAGGGTTTGGGTTTTTTTTCCTCTCCTCCCTGCCTGGAGAAGTTTTGTTTCCTGTCGAGGTGGGTGTACCTGCCACACACCCTCCTCAACTGGACAGGGGAGAGAAAATATAACAAAAGGCTTGTGGGTCGAGATGAGGACAGGGAGAGATCACTCACCAATTACCATCACGGGAAAAACAGACTCAACTTGGGGAAAATTAACTTACTTTATTACCAATCAATCAGAGTAGGGTAATGAGAAATAAAACCAAATCTTAAAACACTTTCCCCCCACCCCTCCCTTCTTCCCGGGCACAGCTTCACTCCCAAATTCTCTACCTTCCTCCCCCCGAGCGGTGCAGGGGGTGGGGAATGGGGGTTGTGGTCAGTTCATCACACAGTGTCTCTGCTGCTCCTTCCTCCTCAGGGGGAGGACTCATCACACTCTTCCCCTGCTCCAGCGTGGGGTCCCTCCCATGGGAGACAGTCCTTCACAAAGTTCTCTGGCATGAGTCCTTCCCACAGGCTGCAGTTCTTCATGAACTGATCCAGCATGGGTCCCTTCCACAGCGTGCAGTCCTTCAGGAACTGATTGCTCCAGCATGGGTCCCCCATGGGGTCACAAGTCCTGCCAGAAAACCTGCTCCAGCATGGGCTCCTCTTTCTCCATGGGTCCACAGGTCCTGCTAGGAACCTGCTCCAGCATGGACTTCCCACGGGGTCACAGCCTCCTTTGGGCATCCACCTGCTCCGGCGTGGGGTCCTCCA
The DNA here is from genome assembly GCF_026419915.1 of Harpia harpyja. Lineage (NCBI taxonomy): Eukaryota > Metazoa > Chordata > Aves > Accipitriformes > Accipitridae > Harpia > Harpia harpyja. The sequence continues at coordinate 22,547,539 of NC_068968.1, read as the reverse complement.
CGGGCTGCAGGTGGATATCTGCTCCACCGTGGACCTCCATGGGCTGCAGGGGGAGAGCCTGCCTCACCATGGTCTTCCCCACGGGCTGCAGGGGAATCTCTGCTCCGGTGCCTGGAGCACCTCCTCCCCCTCCTTCTTCACTGACCTTGGTGTCTGCAGGGTTGTTTCTCTTACATGTTCTCACTCCTCTCTCCAGCTGCCGTTTCTGTTCTCCAGCAACTTTTTTTCCCTTCTTAAATATGTTATCCCAGAGGCGCTACCACTGTCTCTGATTTGCTTGGCCTTGGCCAGTGGCGGGTCTGTCTTAGAGCTGGCTGGTATTGGCTCTGTTGGACATGGGGGAAGCTTCCAGCAGCTTCTCACAGAAGCCACCCCTGTAACCCCCCCGCTACCAAAACCTTGCCATGCAAACCCAATACACAGTCTTCTGCTGCAGGATGTAGCATGATAAAAGATATTGCCTTGCATGTTCTAAGTAAGTGCCAAGTAAGTGGAATCCATTACTAAGTTAGCTAATCTGATGCTTGAATTTGTGCAATTTGAAATCCTAATTAAAAAAAGAAGCAAACTAGAACAATTCAAAAAGAATGAGTTTTGTATGTTACCTTTGTAGCTCTAGAATTCAGGCAACATACCTTAAAACTATTAGCAGTTTGTTTTTGCAATTGTGTTAAGAAGCACATAGATCCAAGGTGTGTTGAGTTTATGCTCAAATGATAGGTACTTGTAGGCTCAGCGTCCTGTGTGCTATTTGCTGCTTTTCCTTTTTACTAAATACAAATGCAAATCATGATTTCTATTCCTATGAAGTACTATAAAGTGACTTGTATAGTTACTGTCACAGTGGTAATTGTCTTCATAGCTTCTACGTGCCCTCAAAATCTCCCCATGTACTGATAGGATAAATTTAAAAACCAATGGTAGTAAGCAGGAACAAGTTTTTCAGCTCTACAAGCCAATAACCTTTGCCCTTCAAGGGCTTGGAGTCTGCTTGGTGTCTACTCCATTGCTCAAAAATCATGTCTGCCACCTTGCTGTTCACTGTGGGCAGTCCCTGATAGTTAAGAGAAAAGTCAAAACCAACCAAGCCAAAACAAAATCCAAACTTTTAGATCAATTAAACATTAAGTTAGAAACTCCTGATTATTTCATGTGATCAACCAGATGTACACCCTGAAACATGAAATATTATTTTCCATTTCATCATAATTTAACAACAATGTTCAGTGGTCAGGTTCAGAAAAAAAAAAATCACACACTTAAAAAATCTAAGAGTATCTGACAGACTGCTGGAGTGAATTACCAAGTTTAAGTAGTGTGTACCTATTTACTCTTGAAAGAGTTTGGGGTTTTATTTAAAGGCTGGATAATAAGTTCTACTATATTCTTGACAAAATCCCTCCTAATATAACTTATTCCCTATTTTTAACTCTATCCAATTCTATTTTCTAAAAACTCAAAATTTTTTAAAAGATGAGATAACCAGTGTGGAGTGCAGATAAGAGTCAGCACACAATTTATGTATTTTTTTTCCTCCTTATTTCATTTTAAAACTATTGTCAGATTTTTCTTCATGCCTTTCACATCACTTTCTGCACATTGAGAATACATCAGGTTATATCAAAAGTTTACTTTCAGTAATTTTTTTTAATTTGACTTTTCTTTCCTTGATAAATTTGATCAGCTTTCAGTTGTCAAGTTCATTCAGCATTTTGTACAATCCTACATAATTTTGTTATAGCACTTGTTGTCATTGTAAAATTTTGCTGATTTTATAAATAAATCATTAAAAGACTGTGATGGGTTAACCCTGGCTGGATGCCAGGTGCCCACCAGAGCTGTTCTATCACTCCCCCTCCTTCTCAGCTGGACAGGGGAGAGAAAATATAACAAAGAGCTTGTAGGTCAAGATAAGGACAGGAGAGATCACTCACCAATTACTGTCACGGGCAAAACAGACTCAGTTTGGGGAAACTTAACTCAATTTATTACAAATCAACCAGAGTAGGGTAATGAGAAATAAAACCAAATCTCAGAACACCTTCCCTCCACCCCTCCCTTCTTCCCAGGCACAACTTCACTCCCGTATTCTCTACCAACCCCCCAGCGGCACAGGGGGATGGGGATGGGGTTTACGGTCAGTTCATCACACGTTATTTTCTGCCGCTTCATCCTCCTCAGGGGGAGGACTCATCACACTCTTCCCCTGCTCCAGCGTGGGGTCCCACCCACGGGAGACAGTCCTCCACGAACTTCTCCAACGTGGGTCCTTCCCACGGGCTGCAGTTCTTCACGAACTGCTCCAGCATGGGTCCTTTCCACAGTGTGCAGTCCTTCAGGAGCACACTGCTCCAGCGTGAGTCCCCCACAGGGTCACAAGTCCTGCCAGCAAACGTGCTCCAATGTGGGCTCCTCTCTCCACAGATCCACAGGTCCTGCCAGGAGCCTGCTCCAGCGCAGGGTTCCCACGGGGTCACAGCCTCCTTCGGGAACCCACCTGCTCCGGCGTGGGGTCTTCCACGGGCTGCAGGTGGATATCTGCTCCACCGTGGACCTCCATGGACTGCAGGGGGACAGCCTGCCTCACCATGGTCTTCACCACGGGCTGCAGGGGAATCTCTGCTCCGGTGCCTGGAGCACCTCCTCCCCCTCCTTCTTCACTGACCTTGGTGTCCGCAGGGTTGTTTCTCTTACATGTTCTCACTCCTCTCTCCGACTGCCGAATTCTCTGTGTCCCGCAACTTTTTTTTCCCTTCTTAAAAATGTAATCACAGAGGCGTTACCACTATCGCTGATTGGCTCAGCCTTGGCCGGCGGCGGGTCTGTCTTAGAGCTGGCTGGTATGGGCTCTCTCGAACACAGGGGAAGCTTCCAGCAGCTGCTTACAGAAGCCACCCCTGTAACCCCCCCCCACTACCAAAACCTTGCCACACAAAGCCAATACAAACACTAAACAACCCTGCTTGTAAACCGAGTGCTGGAGCATCTCATTATTAAAAACTGCTGTTCTCTGTGACTCAGCTTGCTGTTCTTTAACCGCTTTTTAAATCAAGACAAGCCTTTGCTTATTATTTCAAGGCTATTTAGTATTTTAAAACTTGAAAATTTTTGTTAAACCCTAATAAATATAGCCTGCTGGATTGCCTCCGTCTGGTATTTTATTATCTTGTAAAAGCATTCATTCTAAAAAGTTAGAGGTTTATGTCTCTCAGAAGTTGCTTTGCTTTGACTTAAGTGATGTTTTATTCAGCTGAAATCATCAGTAGGAAGTCAGCTCATCAGAAAATTTCAGTTATGAAGCACTCTCAGAGCCTGCTTTGTCTATCTGAATCATGCCACCACCACCACCTTACCACCTGCATGTTCTTGATGTCTGCTGGGCTATCCTGTTATAAACGAGCCTCTTGCTCAGTGAAAGCTTCCTAGTTTAATTCTGAGGAACTCCTCTGAGTCATAAATATGTACATGTATATTAGTGATTTACCTATCTCTGCTAGTGGCTCTTTCTAGGGATTTACAGCATAAAGGTGTCACTTCTCTGAGTTTATAGCTGAATTCTTAACCTCAGTCTATATGCAACCAGAGGGCTTAATACAGCAGCATACACAGCAGTACATCATGGTATAAAGCAGCATATATGGCTATAGCTTATTCCTGCAGGGGGAGGCAAATGACTTATAAAAGCTACATTTATAATGAAGCAATTTTTAACCATACTGGACACTTTAATGATGTGTGTGTGGGTTTGGTTGGGGGTTTTTTAATAAAAAAAAAGCTTCCTTTTTTTCCTTAGTTACCCATCTAAGCGAAATATGGAAATAGTGAAATGACAGTCTTTTACCTCATTTTACATATAGAAAAGATGTGCTGCTTTAGCTGGGAAAAGCTAACTTATGTGAACACTCCCAAGGTAACACTATGCCTTTGTAAGTAGTGAAATCAAGGTCAGAGCGAGCTACACAACTTCATCACCTGCACCTTCACATACCTTCTGCTATATACAAGTTTTTCACTAGCTACTGTTTAAAAAATAAACCTTTTACTCCACCCAGGTTCATTCATTTTAGCTGTCAAGAACCTAGTTCCCTTTCTGGTAACCCCTCCCTCCTGATTTTTCCCTTTTTTGTTTTTTAATATTCTGTAAAAGACCCCTTAGCTTCAAATGGATATGAACAATTTAATTTTGCATTTTACATAAAGACTTCTCAGCCTTCCTCTAGCTGCTCATCCACAGGATAAGGTTTTGGCTTTTTTCTGAAACTGAAGTCCATCAGTTGATACCCTGTATCATGTTACAACATTGTATTTAATTCCCAGAACCTGTTCTCTGCATTTACCGGCATCTCTTTTGAAAATGCAATATTGTTCTTCTGTGAAGTAGCTGGTATAATATTAATCAAATTAAATACTGTCAATCCACAGGTACTGCTGGAGTTTTGGCCACTCTGTGACCTGATGCCTCCTGGTGCAGCAAGTCTGCTTAACCATGAAGTTTCTGGTGCTGGACTGCAGGGCAGGTTGTGTGCGGTTCCTGAGTCTAATGCATGTGCACCTCTCAGAGACACCCTACATGCAACTCAAACAGCACGTTTTGACTTCCTTTAGATGACAAGCAAACACATGGCACTGTGCTCAGTTATGCCATGGCACAATGCGAAGTAACAACACTGAAGGAGAGGAGATGGCCTTCGTTGACAGCCAGCACGCTGGTACTCTAGCAAAGCCACACTACTAACATAAACAGAAGCCAGTGAAATATGGCAAAACTGGCCCAACCCTTGTGATTACACCCTCCTCTGAAGCAGGGGGATGGACTCGCTGACCTCTGAGTCCTGTTCATATGTATTTCTCTAAACTTCCTTACTGTGGTATACGCTATTTGTTTCACGTCCCTAGCTGGCCAGCTGTATTTCACACACATTGTAACCCCTCTACAACAGAGGAATTGCCCTACCTACAATAAACCCCCTTAAAACAATCCTTCTAAACCCACTTTTTGTCTAACAACTACTGCTTGGCTCCCTAAACTGTGTTTTGGAGGGTGGCAAATAAGGCAAGCCAACTGTTTGTTTAATGTCTCTGAGCCAGAAGAGAAGTTTGCCAAGTTTTATTATGGTGAGCGGCAAGCAAGGACTGAGCCTTGAGCTGGTGGGTTTGGTTGGTTTTTTTCCTTGGAGATAAGGTATAAGAATAGAAATAAGTGGATCCTGCATGTTCAATTCAATGACAATAATTGTATCAGCCATTTCAGAAAATTAGCAAATTGTTAGTGGTCATGTTGTCTGACATTTTGGTATGATCTCTAGGTTTATGTGGGCCAGATTCCTCCAACTCTCATTTAACTGAAAATTATACTGATGAGTGGTTCCACTGAGTTTACTCCTCCCATACCGGGGAGCTGCTTGAGGGATGTTAAGAGTGTGGGATCTACCCCAAAGACAGTGAATCCTTCAGGAGGGGAAGCTCAGCTCAGGTTTTGGGTGCAAAGCATTCTGCGCATTGCTGGTACAATGTGAACAGAACTCTCTCCTCCTTCCACATATCAGGGACTGCTGTACCCTTCAGCAACAGCATGCACATTTTAAAAATACAATAAACATTCAGAAGTGCAGGCCAGACCCAAAGCTCGCTTATCACAAATTCATTTTGAAAGTGAACTTTAAAGTACCTTTAGCTCTCAGTAAGATTTTTGCTGTGTGGATTTCAGTTAAACAGTGGAAAAATTATTAAGAACTTTTGGTGCTGTATTTTAACCAGAGGAGCCCAGGATTTGGGATAAGTGTGTTTCTTTTCTTGTAAATATAAATCAATACAACTTTCACCATGTATGTATGCTAACTGCATTTAAATTATTATAACAGTTTGCAGCACCAGCTAAATAGGATTCTGTCCTACAGACACAGACTAGAAAAGACTTAGCAATGCGGGTGATGGAAAAGAAGAAGGGTTGCACAATGTTACTCAGAGGAATGGAGCAGATCACCACCACCAGGGAAGTGGCAACGAGCAGAATAACCATCTGGATCTCTGCTCCAGCCATCCGATGGAAGCTCCGGTGTCTGCGAAAGTCAGATAAATGGCTGGAGGTGGCGTCTGTCCCCAAGGACATGCATCGCATGAACTGGTGGTGCATGCGAATTAGGGCCATGCACACCAGGATGTTGCAGATCACAGTGACCATGATCAGGAAGGAGCTGAAGCCAGCGTACATGTAGGAATATGCTGCATGGGTGGCCTCCTTCACTCACCGGTCTATGAAACACCAAGTGTAAGGGTACTGCAAGGTAGATTTGCTGAGCCCCATGCTGGGGAGGGCAGAGAACAACATGTTGGAAGCATAGATGACAAAGAGTGTGAGCCCTGCCAGCTTCTTGTCTACATAATGGTTGTAGAAATAGGCATGATTGATGGCTAGGTACCTTTCTATAGACATGGCACAGATAATGCTGAGACCAGAGAGTCCAAAGAAGAGGAGGATGAAGGAGCAGGTAAGTGGCAATAGTGACTGGTCTCACCAGGCAGGTCCCCAAGAGATCGGTGACTGCCAAGCCACAGACCAGCGTGTAGAAAGTGGTCTCCTTCTGCTCCTTCCCGGACTTGCAGAGCACCATGATGGCTATGAGGTTGCCCACCATGCCAAATATGAACATGACAGTGGGGATGGTAGGGGGCTTCCCACCCTTGGCCCTGCTGGCAGTCCCATTGGCAGAGCTGTTTGCAGGTGGCATGATGGTGGGGTTGAAGTGTTGTCCCAAAAGCTGGGTTCTTTCACTCGGTGTGCAATAAGCCAATCAACACATTGAGTTATTTGTCTTTATCGCTATACTGCAGTATAGGGTGCCAGGTCTCCAAATACCTGCACACCTTTAGAAAGGTTGAGGTTTTTATACAATTTTGTTACAAGGAAACATACAACAAAAATTGTGATAGGCTACACTGTTGTGGTTTAACCCCAGCCAGCAACTAAACACCACGCAGCCGCTCACTCACTCTCCCCCCCACCCAGTGGGATGGGGGAGAAAATCGGGAAAAGAAGCAAAACTCGTGGGTTGAGATAAGAACGGTTTAATAGAACAGAAAAGAAGAAGCTAATAATGATAATGATAACACTAATAAAATGACAACAGTAATAATGAAAGGATTGGAATGTACAAATGATGCGCAGTGCAATTGCTCACCACCTGCTGATCGACACCCAGCTAGTCCCCGAGCGGCGATTCCCCTGCCCCCCTTTCCCAGTTCCTATACTAAATGGGACGTCACATGGTATGGAATACCCCTTTGGCCAGTTTGGGTCAGCTGCCCTGGCTGTGTCCTGTGCCAACTTCTTGTGCCCCTCCAGCTTTCTCGCTGGCTGGGCATGAGAAGCTGAAAAATCCTTGACTTTAGTCTAAACACTACTGAGCAACAACTGAAAACATCAGTGTTATCAACATTCTTGTCATACTGAACTCAAAACATAGCACTGTACCAGCTACTAGGAAGACAGTTAACTCTATCCCAGCTGAAACCAGGACATACACAAACTTATATAATGAAAAGATCTTTTGAGCATGTCATGCTCTTGTCCAGTTCATTATACTAAGGCAGTTTCACATTTACATACTCATTATGCACAAGTGGGTGTTGATTTTAGTATTAAAATTAAGCAAGGTAAGGCAAGGACAGGGTCTTTATTCTCATCCAGCATTGACTAATCTACCATTATCTATCTATTCCTAATGAATATGTTCTTGGTTATACATACTGCACATATTCTAACTCTACTTATCTTAAGTTTACATGATCACCTAGCAGCATCTCCTAGCAGCATCTCCAAGGTAATGTATTTCTTCATACCAACTATTTCAAAATTTGTTAAGTTTTGCCAACCTTGCGAGTTAATTCTGCAAGTTACTGTAACAGAAGGACATGACGCCCACGCTGCCGCTGGGGAGTGAAGCAAAGGCGAGAGTGGGTCCGAAAAGAAAAGGCAAAGGCAGAATAGGGGATGGGAGGGGGTAGTCTAGTGTGAAAATAAAAATTCAAATGAGGGAAAAAAAATAAAATGGTGTCTTTTAATTAAAAAATGAAAAAATCCTAAAAAGGAGCCGAAGTGGGGTGCCGTCTGACAGTGACCGACCACAACCGGGAGAGCCGAGGGCTGTCTCTTCCTGCCGCTGCTCTCTCCGCGCAGACCGCAGCGCTTCGACACCCAACCAGGTGCCTACATGAGCAGCACAGGAAGATACCATCCGGCTAACTCCTTACAGCACTTCCGCCGAGTTTCACCGCAGAGGGGGCGAGGGCAGCCCCACCCCGTCCTTTCATCCCCTTGGCCGCGCCGGGGCGGGCAGGTTGCGCGGGTACCTCTGCTCGGGGCTGCCTGTGGTGTGCCGGCAGGGAGAAGCGTGCGGCTGGCCGGCCGTTGGCGGGGCGGGGAGAACGGGCGGTACCGGCCCGGGCGGGGGCACTTGCCTGCACAGCCCCTGTTTAGCTGTCTCCTCCTACACAGGGCTCCCCGCGGCTGAAACGCCTCGGGTGCCCCTCCGGCCCGTCTCTCGGTTGTAATGGATGGAAGTGAGGGCTCCTCGCACCTTCCCCTAAAGGGCATTGCTGCTGGATGAGTGCCCTTACGGAGCTCTGTTTACCAAAGAGCTGGCGTCTGGCTTGGCACAGGTCGGGCATAGCAACCTGGCATATTTCTGTGCGGAGCCCTGGTAAGGGGATCTGCGCACCACAGGATGCAGCTTTGCGCAAGGAGGTAAGCTTGTGTCACCTCTACACCCCGTGAAAGGAAGGGTCTGATGTGCCAGAGCCGTTTCACCAGCTGCTTATTCACAAGTAGCAGCTGGGAGAGATTGCAGCTGGGCAGTTTAGCACAAAGATAAGCACAGGTGCAGTGAGGTGATACCACAAAACATGAGGACTGGCAGCAGATGCTCTTGTATCAGGTGAGCATAACTGGTGTGTTCTACTGCTGAAGATCTTCTCTCAGAGCACGGCAGCTATATACTGCTTATATCTGGCCTCTGTTAGTTACATTGCTAAACAGAGGAAGGGTGTGTGTAAGTTCTAGGGAAGTGTTTATATATTTGCTTCAAGAACTGGTTTTGTCTTTGTCGTGGTTTCAGCCCAGCCGGTAACAAAGGACCACGCAGCCGCTCGCTCACTCCTCCCGCCCCCCTCCGGTGGGATAGGGAGGAGACGGAGGAGAGAAAAGAAAAAAAACTGGAACCTCGAGGGCTGAGACAAGGGCAGTTTACTGGGACAACACAAAAAAAAGTTACAACAACAACAACGGTACTAATGAAAGAATATACAAAAAGAGTGATGCACAGTGCAACTGCTCACCACCCGGAACCCGACGCTCCGCCACCGAAAGCCGAGAGCCCTCCCCCCGGCCCGCTCCCCATTTATATACTGAGCATGATGTCACATGGTATGGAATAGCTCCTTGGCTAGTTCAGGTCGGCTGTCCCGGCTATGCCCCCCCCCCCACCTCCCAGGTTCCTGTAAAAATTAACTCTATCCCAGCTGAACCCAGGACATTATCCACCCCTTATTCTATACCATCTACATCATGCCCAGATCCTACATTTTCCAATTAATCACCACCACTTTCCTTGTCTTATATATATATGTATATGGACACCCCCCCCCCACACACACACAAATAGTACTCCCTTAGTCGATGGGCTATCCCTCCAATGTGTCCATCAATTTTATTTAGTCCATGACTTTGGGGCTCCATCTGTTGTAACAGTTCTTCAGGATAAGAGAGATGGTGTGAGGTGTTAGGTTGTTGTATGCTGCCTCTGGAACTTGTGGCTGGTACATTTGGTGCAACCCACGCCCTTGGCCTGCAGGTCGAAGAGGCTGATCTTGAGGAAATTGCTGGGCGCCAGTTCAAGTTCTATCACTGTTGTACTTGGCTCAGTTTCAAAGTCCATCCTTCAGTCATTTGGGTAATTCTTACAGTAATACCCTTGATATGGCATATAGACACTATAGATACAATGACATACATTGGCAGGTTATTTAGCAGTTAACATCATACAGCCTAATTCACTGCCTATTCTCTCCCAAAATCAAACCTCCCTGAGGTACACATCGAACTTCCCCATCCTTCTGCATCACCCACCAGGTGTACCCAGGTCCCTGAGCAAAAACAACCCCTTGGATGGGTTTGTCTCTGCTTGAGGCAGGACTAACCCAGACTGCCTTTCCTAACATACTTCTCATGCGCACTACAGGGACTTTATCCCCTTCTACAGTATGTGGAAGTCTTGGTTGGGCAGGGCCAGCCCGATTGGCAGATCCTCTAGTATTAACTAACCAGGTGGCTTTTGTTAAATGTGTATCCCAATGTTTGAAAGTTCCACCCCCCATTGCTCTCAATGTAGTTTTCAGCAGTCCATTGTATCGTTCGATTTTTCCGGAGGCTGGTGCGTGATAAGGGATGTGATATACCCACTCAATGCCATGCTCTTTGGCCCAGGCGTCTATGAGGTTGTTTCGGAAGTGAGTCCCGTTGTCTGACTCAATTCTTTCTGGGGTGCCGTGTCGCCATAAAACTTTCTCTTCAAGGCCCAGGATAGTGTTCTGGGCAGTGGCGTGGGACACAGGATATGTTTCCAGCCATCCAGTGGTTGCTTCCACCATTGTAAGCACATGGCACTTGCCTTGGCGGGTTCGTGGGAGTGTGATATAGTCAATCTGCCAGGCCTCCCACTGTTTATATTTCAGCCATCGCCCTCCACACGACAGGGGTTTTAGCTGCTTGGCTTGCTTAATTGCAGCACATGTTTCACATTCATGGATAACCTGTGCGATAGTGTCCATGGTCAAGTCCACCCCTCGATCACGAGCCCATCTATATGTTGCATCTCTTCCCTGATGGCCTGAGGTATCATGGGCCCACCGAGCCATAAATAGCTCACCCTTATGTTGCCAGTCCAGGTCCACCTGAGACACTTCAATGTTGGCGGCCTGATCTGCCTGCTGGTTGTTTTGATGTTCTTCAGTGGCCCGACTCTTGGGTACATGAGCATCTACGTGATGTACTTTTACCATTAGCTTCTCTATCCGAACAGCAATATCTTGCCACAGTGCGGCAGCCCAGATGGGTTTACCTCTGCGCTGCCAGTTGCTCTGCTTCCATTGCTGTAGCCACCCCCATAGGGCATTTGCCACCATCCATGAGTCAGTATAGAGATAGAGCACTGGCCACTTCTCTCTTTCAGCAATGTCTAACGCTAGCTGGATGGCTTTCACTTCTGCAAACTGACTCGATTCACCTTCTCCTTCAGCAGTTTCTGCGACTTGTCGTGTAGGACTCCATACAGCAGCCTTCCACCTCCGATGTTTTCCCACGATGCGACAGGACCCGTCAGTGAACAGGGCATATTGCCTCTCATTTTCTGGCAGTTTATTATACAGCGGGGCCTCTTCAGCACGTGCCACCTCCTCCTCTGGCGACATTCCAAAATCTTTGCCTTCTGGCCAGTCCGTGATGGCTTCCACAATTCCTGGGCGACTGGGGTTTCCTATGCGAGCTCGTTGTGTGATCAGTGCAGCCCACTTACTCCATGTGGCATCAGTTGCATGATGTGTAGAGGAGACCCTCCCTTTGAACATCCAGCCCAGCACTGGCAGTCGGGGTGCTAAGAGGAGCTGTGCTTCAGTACCAACCACTTCTGAGGCAGCTTGAACTCCTTCATATGCTGCCAATATCTCTTTTTCAGTTGGAGTATAGCGAGCCTCGGATCCTCTGTATCCCCGACTCCAAAACCCCAGGGGTCGGCCTCGGGTCTCCCCAGGTGCTTTCTGCCAGAGGCTCCAGGTAGGGCCATTCTCCCCAGCTGCAGTATAGAGCACATTTTTAACATCTTGTCCTGCCCGGACTGGCCCAAGAGCTACTGCATGAACAATCTCCTGCTTAATTTGTTCAAAGGCTTGTCGTTGCCCAGGGCCCCATTTGAAATCATTCTTCTTCCGGGTCACTTGGTAGAGAGGACTTACAATTTGACTGTAATTTGGAATATGCATTCTCCAAAAGCCCACAACACCTAAGAAAGCCTGTGTTTCCTTTTTATTAGTCGGTGGGGACATAGCTGCTATTTTGTTGATCACATCCATAGGGATGTGACGACGCCCGTCTTGCCATTTTACTCCTAAGAACTGGATCTCCTGTGCAGGTCCCTTGACCTTACTTTCTTTTATGGCAAAACCAGCCTTCAAAAGGATTTGGATTATTTTCTTCCCTTTCTCAAAGACTTCTTCTGCTGTGTTGCCCCATACAATGATGTCATCAATGTATTGCAGGTGTTCTGGAGCTTCACCTTTTTCCAGTGCAGCCTGGATCAGTCCATGGCAAATAGTGGGGCTGTGTTTCCACCCCTGGGGCAGTCGATTCCAGGTGTACTGGACGCCCCTCCAAGTGAAAGCAAACTGTGGCCTGCACTCCGCTGCCAAAGGGATTGAGAAAAATGCATTAGCAATGTCAGTGGTGGCATACCACTTAGCTGCCTTTGATTCCAGTTCGTATTGAAGCTCTAACATATCTGGCACAGCAGCGCTCAGCGGTGGCGTGACTTCATTCAGGCCACGATAATCTACTGTTAGTCTCCATTCCCCATTAGATTTCCGCACGGGCCATATGGGACTATTAAAAGGTGAGTGAGTCTTGCTGATCACTCCTTGGCTCTCCAATTGGCAAATCAGCTTATGGATGGGGATCAGGGAGTCTCAGTTGGTGTGATATTGCCGCTGGTGCACCGTCGTGGTAGCAATTGGCACCTGTCGTTCTTCAACCTTCAGCAACCCCACAACCGAAGGGTCTTGAGAGAGACCAGGCAGGGTAGACAGCTGTTCAATCTCCTCCGTCTCCAATGCAGCTATACCAAAGGCCCAACGGTACCCTTTTGGGTCCTTGAAATACCCCCTCCTGAGATAATCTATACCAAGGATGCACGGGGCCTCTGGGCCAGTTGCAATGGGGTGTTTATGCCACTCATTCCCGGTTAGACTCATTTCAGCTTCCAATACGGTTAGCTCTTGGGATCCCCCTGTCACACCAGAGATACAGATGGGTTCTGCCCCTTTATAACTTGATGGCATTAGGGTACATTGTGCACCAGTGTCTACTAGAGCCTTATATTCCTGTGGGTCTGACGTGCCGGGCCATCGAATCCACACTGTCCAGTAGACTCGGTTGTCCCTTTCCTCCACCTGGCTGGAGGCAGGGCCCCTCTAATCCTGGTTAGAATATCCGTTACTCACTTTTCGCAAACGTGAATCAGAAGTCCCTTCAAGAGGATCAGAAATGGGATCAGCCCTTCTACTGCGTCTGGGGGACTGCTCACGGGAAACTGGAGCAGCAGCTTTCCAAGAAGAATCCTGTTTTCTGGTTGCTTTTTCTCACAACTCCTGTACCCGTGCATCCAGGACTGAGGTAGGTTTTCCATCCCACTTCCTCATGTCCTCTCCATGGTCACGCAGGTAAAACCACAGGTTAGCCCGTCGTGTGTCCTTTCTCTCTCCTCTCTCTTGGGCAGAGGAATGCTTACTCCCAATAGCTGCGATGCGGGCCTGTACAGGTGGGGAGGAGGACATATCCACTTTGAATTGCTGGAACTCTCGGGACAATTCCTCTACAGCCGAGACACAGGCCCGTAGGGAGGAAGAGAGACTTCCTTCGTATTGCCGGAGTTGGACAGCCAATTCATCCACCGTTTGTCCATAGCCTTCTTTCCAGGACATTACTGCCAATGAGTTGGCATAGGTTGGTGGTGCACTTCGTAGAAACTTCCGCCACATCGGTTGTGTGCATTGGACTTCATCTGGATCTGTGGGTGACTGCGCATTTTCTGGATCATTATAAATCACCTCCAGCATGGCTAATTCCCTCAGGTACTGGATACCTCTCTCCATGGTGGTCCACTTGCCTTGGTGACATGTAACTTCATCCTTGAAGGGGTATCTTTCCTTTACACCTAACAGAAGTCGCCTCCAGAGGCTGAGGACTTGTGTTTTTCTCCCAGTCGCCTTGTCGATGCCCCCTTCCCTAGACAGAGATCCCAACTGCTTGGCTTCCTTACCCTCTAATTCCACACTACTAGCCCCATTATCCCAGCATCGGAGCAGCCAGGTAACAATGTGCTCACCTGGGTGGCGGCTAAAATCTTTTTGCATGTCACGCAACTCACTCAGGGATAGAGATCGGGTAATTATTTCAGGTTCTGCCTCTTCCTCCTGTTCTCGCGATGACCCTGGTTCATCTTCATCTCTCACTAAGTGAACTGATTTCTTTGTGTGTTTCTTTTTCTGTACAGGGGCGACTGATACTGGCACAGGTTGGTTCTCTGGTTTAGCTGCAGTATCTGTCACCTGGGTTGGGGTAGCCACACTGCCTGTTGCCGGGGTAGGGGTAGCCACGGTGCCTGTTGTCCTGTTTTCCATCTTTTCCCCCTTTTCCCCCTGAGGGTGCTGCCTAATATCAAGCAGTGTTTGGTAGATACTGGCCAGGGCCCAGCACAGTGCAATGACTCGTACGTCTTTGGAATAGCCACAGCATTTTTCTTTCAAATATTCTACCACTTCATGAGGGTTCTGTAGTTGTTCGGGAGTGAACTTCCAAGCCACTGGAGGTGAGAAGTTCTCTAGATACCTGCCCATAGCCTCCCACATGCCGTGCCACCCATGAATATCCAGCTTTGGGGCAGATCTCTGGGTGGTACTCTTAAAGAGCCTTTTTGTAGCCCTAAACAAGACCTGAAACATATTCAGGAGGCATAGTACTAACAGCACACTGGCTTGCGCATCCCAAGGATATTCAAAATTCTCAAAAGCTGTTGTAATTAGTCGGAAGGAGAGAAGGGAGGCGAAGGGACGGGGGGAAGTATCCCCCCCTAACTTCCCCATGGAGTGAGTGTAATTACCAATAAAATCCGATAGAAGGTGCCCGAAGTATGGAAATGATATCACTGCCTCATACAGATACCACCTTAACCTCATGACCAGTGATGTAATCATTTCACAAGTCGACATTGCCCAGTACAGCAAAACGATAATCCCAATCACTATCCCAGGGGTGAGAAATGTAACTACAGGCAATACATAGAGCATATAAGAACTTACAAAACGCCACCATGTAAACAAATGAACCAACATTGTGACTAACATCTATTTATCTAATATAAGAAATGCGTATGACAAATTTGTTTCAACACGCTCTGGCCAGATCTGTCGTTATCTCAACCCTTCGGGCCCCACGTTGGGCGCCAAAAAGGACTGTCGTGGTTTCAGCCCAGCCGGTAACAAAGGACCACGCAGCCGCTCCCTCACTCCTCCCGCCCCCCTCCGGTGGGATAGGGAGGAGACGGAGGAGAGAAAAGAAAAAAAAACCTGGAACCTCGAGGGTTGAGATAAGGGCAATTTACTGGGACAACACAAAAAAAAGGTTACAACAACAACAACGGTACTAATGAAAGAATATACAAAACGAGTGATGCACAGTGCAACTGCTCACCACCCGGAACCCAACGCTCCGCCACCGAAAGTCGAGAGAGCTCCCCCCGGCCCGCTCCCCATTTATATACTGAGCATGATGTTGTGATAATAGATAAGCGTTTGTTAATCAAATCTTGCTTATGTTAGTAGAAAAACCAGATGTCGGCCTTGAAACAGGAAGGAGGGGGTCTTGCATTAACTACAGATAACCGGTAATGTAAACAATGTTTGTGCAAGCCTTGTGTTTATACAAAAGGTAATAAAACATGCATGTGTCAAGCGAGGGGCCCAGGGTGGTCACAGGAGGAAGACTTGGGGCCTATAAAAGGTAATAAAACACGCATGTGTCAAGTGAGGGGCACAGGGCAGTCACAGGAGGAAGACTTGGGGGCCTTCATCCCAGCAATCACCAGGAGGCAGAAAAAGACCCCCCTAGCAACAGATCGGCGCAGATGCGGAGTACACTAAGGAAGATACGTATACCGAAAATGACACATATACCGGAAATAGAGGACTATAAGAACTGTGGCTACGGGAAGGGGGGTTGCGAGCCGTTGGTAGAGCAGTGGCTCCCCGGCCGCCCAGCGCTGTTTTGCCTATTTACCGCTTGCTTAATAAATTACTTCTAATTATTCACCACAGTCGGCTCCTGGACCTTTGTCCAAACTTATAACAATTTTGGTGCCGTGACTCGGATCTAGGCAACTGCGACTCGGGACTCGCACGCTGGGGAGGCGCCCCATCTCCGGATGGCCCCAGAGTGAGAACCTCCCGTGTCGAGACCTGGATGCCTGAACCCCTCCAAATTCGGTAAATAGGCAAAAGAAACTGCAGAACCCCATAATTTTTGTGCACGAAGACCAAGTGAAGACTCTGGAGTGAGTAAGTGTTTTCGTGTTTTGCGGTAATCCACTTGGTTGGGGTTGGGTATCCCGGAGTGTAACGGCTGAGAGGTCTCGGGGAGGCCAAGCGAGTGCGGACCCTCCAGTAGTGCAGTTCTCGTAGCCCGCGAGGGAGCGAGTCACGACCGAGGGGAGCGGGGGGTGTGTGTGTGTGTGAGTAGACACTCCGGAAGATGGGACAGAGGAAGAGCAAGCCCTCTAATCCCATGGGTGGCAGCCAGAAGAAACTGCCAGATATTCCCCCGGATAGTCTGCTGGGGTTAATGCTTAAATCTTGGAATGATTCCCCACGAAGGCGAAATAAAAGTAAGGAGAAAATGGTATACTATTGTATAGAAGTTTGGGGAGGGAAATCCCTTAAGGATCCCCATATAATATGGCCAGTCTTTGGGTCTTCTGAGGATTGGGTATGTCAACAATTGAACTTATGGGTAAATGATAAAGGACCCCCTAACCCTGAGGAAAGTAGATATGCTGCTTTATGGGTACCGCAAGGGGATGAGAGGGTATCTATATTTGTCTTAAAGGAAAAGAAGCGAGGGAGGTCATGCCCTGAAAATGATGCTTACGGGTGGCCCCCTCCTTATGCTCCTCAGCCGCCTGATTCACCCCCCAACCCTCCTGCTGCTGAGGGTCAGGATGACCCAGGGGATTCCGATTCGGACATGGGGAGCGGAAATTCTTCCCATGCCCCTCAGACTCCTCAGGCCCCTTCCACAAGGATCACAAGGAGTAAAGCTAGGGAAGAAAAGTTATTTCCCCTCCGAGAAGTCCTTGTCCCTGGGGGCGGGGGTCAGGCTGGAGTACCGGGAGCCGGCTACGTTTCAGTCCCACTAAACACTGGAGATGTCCGGGAATTTAAGAAAGAGATGGGAAATCTGTTAGAAGATCCCCTCGGAGTAGCCGAAAGATTAGACCAATTTTTGGGGCCCAACATTTATACCTGGGATGAAATACAGGCAATTTTAGGAATATTATTTACATTAGAAGAGCGGGACATGATTCGGAGAGCTGGGATGAGAATATGGGACCAGCAACATCAGGCGGGCCCGGCAGCAGACCAAAAGTGGCCTAATCAAAGACCCAATTGGGATAATCAGAATCCTGAGCACCGAGCTAATATGGCTGATCTCCGTGCAATTATTATTCAAGGAATTAAAGAATCGGTCCCTAAAGGTCAGAATATCAATAAAGCCTTTAGTGAACAACAAAAGAAGGATGAGACTCCTACTGATTGGCTAGAGCGATTAAGAAGGAGTCTCCAGTTATATTCAGGAGTGGACCCTGCAACTCCTGTGGGTCAAGCATTATTAAAGACCCAGTTTGTGGCAAAATCCTGGATGGATATTAGAAAGAAATTAGAAAAGATGGAAGATTGGCAAGAGAGAGGATTAGATGAGCTGCTCTGAGAAGCTCAGAAGGTTTATGTAAGAAGGGAGGAAGAAGCACAAAAGAGACAAACAAGGATTTTGGTGGCAGCAGTGAGGGAAGGGCAAAAGGGAGCTTTTGCAGCCATGAGAAGCCAGGGGGGAGGTCCAAGAGATAGATCTAAAAGGACCCCTGTGCAACTATCTGAAAGAAAGACCGTGAAAGACACAAGGGACGTGGAATGTTTCTATTGTAAAAAGAGAGGACACATGAAGCGAGATTGTAGAAGGAGGATAGAGGATGAAAAGATGTTTAATGAGGATTAGCGGGGTCAGGGGCTCTATGTGCTGAGGACCCCAAAAGAAACAGAGCCCTTGATAACTTTAAAAGTGGGACCTCAGCAACAAGAAGTGGAGTTCCTAGTGGATTCCGGAGCTGAAAGATCTACGGTACAAACTTTACCTAGAGGATGTAAAATATCTCCCGAAAGAGTTAATGTGATAGGAACAAAAGGTGAACCCTTCAAGGTTCCCGTCATACAAGATGTAATGATTGAATAAAAATGCAAATATGGGGTTGGATCATTTTTGTTAGTTCCCAAAGCAGAATATAATCTATTGGGGAGGGATATGATTGTGGAATTGGGAATTAACCTAGAAGTAAAAGATAAAGAAATAAAAATAAGATTGTGCCCCCTTACTGTGACCGATGAAGAAAAGATTAACCCTGAAGTCTGGTACACTCCAGAGACGGTGGAAAAATTAGATATTGAACCCTTCGAGGTCACTATTCGGAACCCTGGAGTACCTGTGAGAATAAAACAGTACCCATTGTCGCAAGAAGGGAAAAAGGGACTTAAATCTGAAATAGAGAGATTAATCAGTAAAGGATTACTAGAACCTTGTATGTCTCCCTTTAATACCCCAATTCTCCCTGTAAAGAAGCCTGATGGGAGCTACAGATTGGTCCATGACTTACGGGAGATAAATAAAAGAACAGTCACCAGATTTCCCGTGGTAGCAAACCCCCACACCCTGCTTAGTCAACTGAATCCTGAAAATCAATGGTACAGTGTAATAGACCTTAAGGATGCCTTTTGGGCCTGTCCTCTTAAGGAGGAATGCAGAGATTACTTCGCCTTCGAATGGGAAGACCCTGATACTTTTAGAAAACAACAATTATGCTGGACCATATTGCCCCAAGGTTTTACCGAATCTCCCAATTTGTTTGGTCAGGCCCTAGAGCAAATTTTAAGGAATTATTACTTGGGCAAAGGGGTAACCTTGGTACAATATGTAGATGACCTGTTGTTAGCCGGAAACGATGAGGAGATAGTTAGAAAGGAAAGCATTAAGTTACTAAACTTTCTTAGTCTACAGGGATTAAAAGTATCCAAGTCAAAACTGCAGTTTGTGGAAGAAGAGGTCAAGTACTTAGGGCATTGGCTTAGTAAGGGTAGCAAGAAACTAGACCCCGATCGAATAAATGGTATTTTATCCTTAAGAGCACCCAAAAGTAAAAGACAAATCAGACAACTTCTGGGCCTATTGGGCTATTGCAGGCAATGGATCGAAAATTTTAGTAAGAAGGTTAAATTTTTATACCAGAAATTAACCGAAGAGGGCCTCTTAAAATGGACTCAAGAGGATGAGGATAAGTTAGAGGCTCTTAAAACTGATTTGATAAATGCCCCAGTATTGAGTTTACCTGATGTAAAAAGACCCTTCTACTTGTTTGTCAGTACAGAAGAAGGAACTGCCTTTGGGGTGCTAACTCAGGAATGGGCAGGAAAAAAGAAACCAGTGGGATATATCTCCAAACTATTAGATCCTGTGAGCAGGGGATGGCCAACGTGTCTCCAAGCAGTAGTGGCGGTGGCTCTCTTAGTGGAAGAAGCTAACAAAGTTACCTTTGGAGGGGAATTAAAAGTATTGTCCCCCCATAATATTCGAGGGGTACTGCAGCAGAAGGCGGACAAATGGATAACGGATGCTAGGCTTTTAAAATATGAAGGCATATTGATCTGTTCGCCCAAACTAGAAATTGAAACAACTAGCCTTCAAAACCCTGCTCAATTCCTATATGGGGAACCCAGCGAAGAATTAAGCCACGACTGCCTCCGTAGTATAGAAGAGCAGACTAAAATCAGGCCTGACCTGGAAGAAGAAGAACTAGAGGGGGGAGAAAAACTGTTTGTGGATGGATCCTCTCGGGTAATGGAAGGAAAACGAAAATCAGGGTATGCAATAATTAATGGAAAAACCTTGGGGGTTCTGGAGTCAGGATCCTTAAGTCCCAGCTGGTCAGCCCAGGCTTGCGAGTTATATGCAGTCTTGCGAGCCCTTAAGTACCTGAAAGGAAAAATAGGGACAATATACACGGACTCAAAGTATGCCTTTGGAGTAATACATACGTTTGGAAAAATATGGGAAGAAAGGGGGCTTATAAACTCTCAAGGAAAGGGACTAATCCACGAATCTCTGATTATACAGACCCTCCAAGCCTTGAGGGGACCTGAGAAGATAGCTGTAGTACATGTGAAGGGTCATCAACGAGGATTAACATCCAAGATAAGGGGGAATAATTTAGCAGATGAAGAGGCAAAGCGGGCAGCTTTGTTGCCAGTTAAAGTTAGTAAACAGAGTGACCCCCACCCTAAGAACCAGCAGGAATTAAGGTTTACAGATCAGGAAAAGATAAAGTTGGCCCAAATGGGGATTAATGAGAAGGAAGGCAAATGGGAACTGCCTGATGGGAGGGAGGTGCTACCTAAGCTCCTGGCATGGAAGGTGATGAAGGGATTTCACCAAATGACTCATTGGGGAGTACAAGCTTTAGTGGATCAGTTTGCCACCAAATACATATGTATTGGAGTCTATAATATAGCTAAAAGAATCGTAGGTGACTGTTTAACATGTCAACGGGTAAATAAACAACAAATCCGTGAAAGAATTGCAGGGGGTCGAAAGATGGCCCAGAGACCCTTTGCAAAGATTCAAGTAGGTTTCACAGAATTACCCAAAGTTGGTAGATATAAGTATTTGTTGGTAATAATTGATCACTTAACACACTACGTGGAGGCCTTCCCGACTGCTCGAGCCACAGCACACAATGTAGTAAAAATATTGTTAGAACATATTATCCCTCGGTACGGGAATGTAGAAGTAATAGACTCAGACAGAGGGCCGCATTTTGTCTCGCAAGTAGTCAGAGAAGCGTTAGCGCCAATGGGAACTAAATGGGAATACCACACTCCATGGCACCCTCAAAGCTCTGGAAGGGTTGAGAGAATGAATGGGGAAATAAAAAAACAATTAACCAAACTCATGCTAGAAACGAAAACATCTTGGGTTAAATGCCTACCATTAGCATTACTAAACATACGGACCCAACCTAGAACAGATATCGGAATCTCTCCTTTCGAAATGCTATATGGGATGCCCTATGACTTGGAATTCCCTGTAGATCATCCTAGAATTGAAGACGGTTATTTACAAGAGTATATTGTACAATTAATGGGAAGGAGAGAAGAACTTAGGAAAAAGGGAATGGTGGTCCAAAGACCCCCTTTGGACATTTCAATACACTCCATAAAACCCGGAGACAAAGTACTTATAAAAACCTGGAAAGAATCATCCTTGACTCCTCGCTGGGAGGGTCTGTTTCTTGTTTTACTTACTACAGAGACTGCCGTCCGAACAGCTGAACGAGGATGGACCCACACTAGCCGAGTGAAGGGACCCATCACAGACCCCTCTTGGAAGGTGACAAGTCAACCTGGCGATTTAAAAATCACCCTGAGAAAAGGACACGAATGAACCAGAACGTAACTGCTGTATGGGTAAACAATATAAGTGAGGCTGTGGGTCGGTCTGGACTACACATACACTGATGATATAGTTATTACTTGTATAAACCCTGACTGTAACCGTTACCCTTTTGTATGCTATGCTTGCAAAGTGTGTCGGGAACAGTGGTGGACCCATTGCCATAAAGGGGAGCCCCCGAGAGAGGTGTATAGAGAGTGCTGGGAAAGGAGAGGAATTTAACTGAATTGGCCTTACAAGTAAAAGTCTCAACAGGACAACTAAAAGAGTGATCCAGAGAGTGGTGGGAAATCTTTAGCTTAAGTATAAATCCCGAAAAATATTGTTACTATCACAATGAACCCATTCCTTATATAGTTGAAATTACTCAAGTGTGTTGCCGTGAAGCCTTAAAGGGAATACGTGCGACTCACCAGGAGTTAAAAAAAAAAAAAAAAAAAAAAAAAATCGGTACAAGAACCCCTGAAGAATACCCCTGCTGCCGAGAAGATGACACACCCCGTTGCTCGAAGCAACCGAGTAGACGGGCGAGGCAGAGGAGTAAAAAGGTGGGGAAGAGAAACCGAGAGCCCAAAGAATGAGATGGTACAAGAGCATTGGATGAATTGCCTCGATGTTAGCCCAGACTCTCAGGCTAAAAGCTCAACATCCCCTGGTGATTACAGCCATTATCCCGACTTAAATGGCAACAACACGGCATACACTTCACCACAGATATCAAATTCATTGAATACAATTGGCCAAAAGCATACTCCACAATCCCGACGCATTTTGGTATTTTTATTGCTGCTATTGTATCCGGGAAATTCTCAAGGGGAACACAAATACGCACATCAACCCTATAAATGGACTCTAAGCAGGTGGGAGGACCAACAAAATATCCAAATCATAACTACGCCAGGAGCCCCACGTTTTACTCCCGCTCTCTGTCAATTAGTCCCCAGGAAACCATGCCACCCCAATCTGGGATTTTATTTTTGTCCCAATTCAAACCCTGGGAAAGGATACTGTAACTATCCGAATGAATATTACTGTGCTTATTGGGGATGTGAAACTGTCGCCTCAGATTGGCAACCAGGGGGAGGCAAGGATCCTCATATAACAGTAGGTTGGGGGCCCCCTGGATGCATGCCACCTCAACGTGACTCTGCTGGTGCGACAATCGGCTATTGGCTTGGGAATTGTGCATACATATATATAAATGTATCCAACCCTTCAGATCCTGGGTGGATAGTAGGTAGAACCTGCGGAATGCGATATTGGGAACCAGGAACTGATAAAGGGGGTCTGATCTTGATCAGGAAAGAAGTTTTACCAAATGATCCCATAGGAGTCGGCCCCAACTCAGTACTTGCAGGAGAAATGGAGACAAAAGAATTAAAGGAATTAAAGGATAATGCTGCCACAGGGGTAATTAATGTCGCCTCTATTCCGGAGAATGAGCCACAAGAGAAAATTGAAGATAATTCATTGTGGAAGCTTGTTCAAGCAAGCTACCAAGTGCTCAATGCCACTAGTCCAAACCTAACTGAACATTGCTGGCTCTGCTATGGCATCAAACCCCCGTTTTATGAAGCCATGGGAGTGACCTTTAAATTTAAAAGAATCAATGGTTCTGAGACAAGGGGAGTCAAAAGAATCTCAGTAGACATAATAAGGGGGGATGAAGGATGATGTTTAGCGCTTACATTGTTGAAATTAGCTGAGGCAAAGACAGTCTTTGATAAGAAGAGCTAGTCCCAAGGACCAGCCAATGAGGTAAAGACAGCTCCTGATAAGAAGCAGGAGCAGGCCCCAAGAGCCAGCCAAGACTGGTCTTGCGGCTTGGGTGAATACCAAGAAATCACTGAGCCTGCGCAAGGAAAAAGGTTACTAGCGGTGACGGAGTCATCTATCTTCATCTCTGCGACCACCAGACGACCACCATAAAGAAGCACTGCGCAAGCGCAGTTGAGAGGAGACTATGGAAATGACCTCTCGGAGCTAATTTTAATATGGAGCGGGGATAGGTCATGCATATGTATAGGCGTATTGTGAATATGTAACACTTGACTGTATAAACTTGAGACAAACTGCTGAGTGCGGCGCGCACGACTTTGGTGGGACTACCCCCCGTGCGGCCCAGCGCTGAATGAACATACCTACTTTACAATCTCACTGATTGTGGAGTCTGTTTTCCGCACGTCAGTTTGGCGAGCCAGCCAGGAGACTCTCTGCTCGGCTGCGGGACCGACTGCGGAGCGGACGCCCCTCGGCGCGCCCCGAGCACTTTCCTCGGAGGAGCCTCCGCTGCCAGCCGCTCACCGCGGGAGCAGACAACAACCTCCTTGAAGCCGCGGACTAAACGGTATGTTTACAAAGGTAGCCTGTAGAAATACGGGCCGGGGCAGCTGGTAAATCGCGCAGAGACGTCTGGCGTGCAGCGTAGTCCCCGTATGGGAGGAGGGTACCCTGTATGGTAAGGGGGGATTTGCTGACCGATAGAGCGGCCGCCAGCGATCTTGGGGGTAGATCGAGCAAATCCGGGGTGACTGCTGTATCCCGGTATCGGGAGCCAGGACGGACCTGTCGATGACTGGTATATAAGAGGCAGGAGAAGGGTAGGCGCACCCCCTCGCAGTTGCGCTTGGTTTATGGGGTAAGAGGACCCCCTCGCAATTGCGCTTGGTTTACTTTTGCAGCTGCTGGAAGGTTGTCAACTGGAGCGATGATTGTATGATGTGAATGTTTGGAAATTTATGTTAAAGATTTTGTGGGGGTGTGTGGAAATGATATGTTGAAATCTATAGGTGTATGTATGTTTGTGTGAATGTCTTTACGTATTAATAGCGGTGATCCCCTGCTTTGTATGTGGGCTTGTAACTGGACTATATAGTAATTAGCATCCAGCTTGGCTTTTGTTGAAGTGTAAATCTTGTGGGAGAAGGTGGTACTGTAGCAGTACTGTAACAGACGGAAACCAGACTGCCTTGAGTGTTTTCCCCAAATTCCACACTTTTATGATTGGGAAAGAGTTCACTAAGTGAAATAGTGAGATTGGTGTGTAAAGGAAAATTTAATTCCAGAAATTTGGGACGTGTGGGAGGGAAACTGAGGGAAGACTATAAAGAAGTGTAAGGAACGATTTGCACGGAAGCTTATTAAAAGGAGAAGCCAAAATCAAACTTAAGAATTATTAGGAAGAGTATTAAAATGGGAAACAATCAAGGAGGAGTATTGAGGAAGAGTCCTCTGGGTTGTGTAATTGCCCACTGGAAAGATATTGTTGGGACCGGAGGTACGGAAAGTAAAAAGAACCTTATTAAATACTGCAATCAGTGGTGGCCGTTGTATAAGTTAGAAGGTGATGCTAAGTGGCCACTTAATGGGTCAATAGATTATAATACTTTATTACAACTAATGCTGTTTTTAAGGAGAGAAGGAAAATGGGATGAGGTTTCGTATGCAGACATGTTTTTCACCCTCCGAAACCATCCGGAGTGGCAAAGGGACTGTGGAATGGTACCCCCACAGGACCCCATGGTGCTTGCACTTGAGCGAGAGAACAACAAGGAGTTTAGAGGTAAACTGAGGCGGTGTTGTTTGGCATGTAGTATTGGACAAAGATGTACAAAGACAAATAAAATCCATCAGGCACCAGAACAAGATCTAATTGATTTGTTTAAGCCTCCCCCTCGACCACAGGAACAGGATGCAGACTCGGATAGAACTCCGACCCCCCCGAGCAGCCCTGTATCTTCCCGTACTAGGAAGAAAACTACCTCAACAGCTTTACAAGTACCTCTCCGAGAGGCGGTGGGGCCGGATGGTGGGACGATGTTAATCAAAGTACCCTTTTCTACTGCTGACCTAGGGGAATGGAAAAAGGTTGCAAAAGATTATAGGAGAGATCCGATAGGTGTAACTAAGCATTTCCAATTTATTGTAAAACAGCATAACCCCGATTGGAAGGATATACAGCTATTATTGGAATATATGACTGAGACAGAAAAACAGCTGATTTTAAAAACAGCAGGGAACCTTGCTGAAGATCATTATAAGATTACAGGAGGGGACATTAAGGAATATTTCCCCCTCCAAGACCCAAAGTGGGATGTTAATAGATCTGCACATATGGAAAGATTGCAGGGGTATCAGGAATGGATTACAAAAGGAATGGAGAGAGCAATCCCTAAAACTATAAATTGGTCAGCTTTATATGCAGTTAAACAGAGTCCTTCCAAGTCTCCATCCGAATTCCTGGATCGATTGAGGGATGTAATGCACCGCAGCACACTGCTGGATCCTGGGTCAGAGGTAGGAATACAACAATTAGTCTCCCTGTTTTTGGGGCAATCTACAAGGGATATAAGGCACAAACTTCAGAAATTACGCCCTACAGAGAGTAGGAATTTAGAAATATTGTTGGATGAAGCATGGAGAGTATTTAGTAACAGAGAGGAAGGATATAGGCAGGGGCAAAGGAAATTAATGGCTGTTATCCAGGAAGAAAGAGGAAGAGGGCCTAGGCGAGGCTTGCCCCGACTGGGCAAGGATCAATGCGCTTTGTGTAAGAAATTCGGTCATTGGAAAAAGGAATGCCCAAGGAACAAGGAGGATCAGAGGGCTCAAACAGGAGGAACGGTAGCCCATGTGAAGGGAGATTGACGGGAACCTGGGGAATCTACCCTAGCGGATCCACTGGTTATAATTAAGCTAGGGAAAACACAACAAGAGGTAGAATTTTTGGTAGATACGGGGGCAACATACTCGGTTCTGAATCAAGCTTTGATGCCCCTGGGAGATGATTATGTCATGGTGAAAGGAGCGACTGGCCAAAGTGAAAAGGCATATTTTTGTAAACCTTTAGAATATAAATTAGGAAAACAGTGGGGCATTCAGAAATTTTTATATATGCCCAACTCCCCAAAGGCACTTTTGGGAAGGGACTTGTTGGAACAATTGGGAGCAAAAATTGTATTCGAAAAGGGAGAAATTACTCTGGAGGTAAAAGATCAGCAATATATTCAAATATTGAGCCTAACTTTAACCAGTCTCCCCCTAGAAGGAAGCATTAACGAGGACATCTTAAACCAAGTGTACCCAGGGGTATGGGCTACTGATGCACCTGGAAGAGCGAAAAGTGCTCCACCTGTTGAAGTTAGGATCAAGGAAGGCCAAAAGCCAGTAAGAATTAAACAATATCCCCTAAAGAAGGAAGACAGAGAAGGAATCCGGCCGGTGATAGAAAAATTTTTGCAGTTGGGATTATTAAAAGAGTGTGAGTCTGAATTCAATACCCCTATATTACCTGTTCGGAAGCCCGATGGGTCATATCGGGTGGTCCAAGACTTACGGGCGGTGAATAAGATAACTGAAGATCTTTACCCAGTAGTGGCGAACCCATATACCCTGTTGACCGTATTAACACCTGAATTGACTTGGTTTACTGTTTTAGGTTTGAAGGATGCCTTCTTTTGCCTCCCTCTCCATGAAGCCAGCCAAAAATTATTTGCATTTGAATGGGAAAACCCCAAGAGTGGTCGAAAGACCCAGCTCACTTGGACGGTGTTGCCACAAGGATTTAAGAATAGTCCTACCATTTTTGGCAATCAGCTTGTGAAAGACTTAGAATCCTGGGAAACCCCGTCTGAGGAGGGGAAGCTGTTGCAGTATGTGGATGATATCCTGATCGCCACCAAAACAGAGAAAGATTGTATGACATGGACAGTGAGTCTGTTGAATTTCCTGGGACTCCAGGGGTACCGGGTATCCAAGAAAAAGGCACAGGTAATGCAACGCAAAGTGAATTATTTGGGCTGTGAAATTAGTGCGGGACAAAGAACTTTGGGACAAGCCCGTAAAGAGGCAATATGCCAAACTCGGAGACCTCAGACAGTAAAAGAGTTACGGACTTTTCTTGGAATGACGGGGTGGTGCCGATTGTGGATCTATAATTATGGATTGCTTGTTAAACCACTGTATGCGTTGACAGCCACTGAGCAGAAACACCTTGAGTGGGACAAGGAGACCGAACAAGCCTTTGAGCTACTGAAAGAGGCTTTGATGTCGGCCCCGGCCTTAGGACTCCCAGATGTGAGTAAGCCGTTTCTTCTTTACTCCCACGAGAAGGAGGGCATTGCCCTGGGAATATTAGCACAAAACCTGGGTCCATATCGACGGGCAGTTGCCTACCTCTCTAAGCAGTTAGACACGACTGCAAAAGGTTGGCCTGGATGCCTGTGGGCAGTTGCGGCTGTGATATTGAATATAGCGGAAGCCTGAAAGTTTACTCTGGGCCAGAAAATGACTGTTTTGGTGTCTCACACAGTATCAGCAGTACTGGAAGCAAAGGGTGGACATTGGCTCTCTCCGCAAAGATTCCTGAGATATCAAGCTATATTGGTAGAGCAGGATGATGTGGAGATTGTAGTCACTAACATTGTCAACCCAGCTTCTTTTCTCAGCGGGAACACAGGAGAACCGGTACATCATGACTGTTTGGAAACCATCGAAGCAACATATGCCAGTCGCCCAGACCTGAAAGACAGCCCCATGGAAAACGGGGAAACTTGGTTCACAGACGGAAGCAGTTATGTCCTAAATGGTAATCGACATGCGGGATACGCCGTCACCACCAGCCAAGAGGTAATAGAATCAGGGGCTTTGCCCATGAACACCTCCGCACAGAAGGCAGAAATAATTGCTCTAACCCGCGCCCTGGAATTGGCCCAGGGCAAAGTTGTGAACATTTATAGAGACTCAAAATATGCCTTTGGAGTTGTACACGCACATGGAGCAATTTGGAAGGAGAGAGGACTATTGAGTTCTCAAGGGAAAAATATCAAACACGCAGAAGAAATTCTGAAGTTACTGGAAGCTGTCCAGCTCCCTAAGAAAGTAGCGATTATGCATATTAAGGCACACCAGAAAGTGAGCTCTGATTTGGAGAAAGGGAATGAGCTGGCGGACAGAGAGGCAAAACAAGTGGCCAAAACAAAGGTAAAAACAGAAGGGGCCTTAATTCCTGATAGGCAGATTTCCCTAGAAGGTAAGCCAGAATACACCAAGGAAGATCAGAAGGTCGTTACAGATTTAGAAGGGTCATATAATGAAGAAGGGTGGGCTCATACGCCACAAGGAAAGCTAATCGTTCCCTCTTGCTTATTATGGCATTTGATATGGGAGGAACATAGGAAAAGACATTGGGGAACAGAGGCTCTGTATAATCATTTGATAAGAGAAATTGTGGCTAGAAATTTATACACCATGGTGAGACAGGTGACTCAACAGTGTGATCTTTGCCTCCAGACTAATCCTAAGAATACCCCCAAGGCGGAAATGGGCCAGATTGGAAAAGGCAATGGGCCTGGACAACAATGGCAAATTGATTTTACAGAACTTCCAAGAAAAGGGGGGTATCGATATTTATTGGTATTAACTGATACCTTTTCAGGTTGGCCAGAAGCATTCCCAACAAGAACGGCTAAAGCTCGGGAGCTAACTAAAATACTGGTACAAGAGATAATACCACGTTTTGGGGTTCCAGCAACCATATCCTCTGACAGAGGACCACATTTTGTCTCAAAAATAGTACAACAAATTAGCCGCCATTTGGGTATAGCTTGGCAGCTTCATACTCCATATCACCCCCAGTCGAGTGGTCAAGTGGAAAAAATGAACCACTTAATCAAACAGCAAATTGTGAAATTAGGACAAGAAGCAAATTTGACATGGCCTCAGTCTCTCCCTTTAGCCCTTCTGCGTATATGAACAAGACCAAGGGCGAAAGAAGGACTGAGCCCCTTTGAAATCCTGTATGGACAACCCTATGGGATACAGAGAGGGGTGTCTGTACAAGCGGGGGATGAAATTATGACTTCTTACATGGTAGCATTAGGTAAGCAACTTAATAAAATCAGGAAGCATGTGGTAGGGACTCGAGGGAGAGGTTTGGATGGGCCTGTACATAATATACAACCAGGAGATTATGTGTATATAAAGTCTCTTGCAGAAAAAACTCTGGAGCCGCAGTGGGAAGGACCATTTCAAGTATTACTTACCTCCTTCACCGCGATTAGGATCAAGGAACAGAATGCTTGGATTCATCACACCAGAGTGAAAAGACACCCAAAACTCCATGGAAAGTCACCACAAAATCCGATGGACACTTAGTTTTTACGTGGTAATATGGGCAACTATGGGGACAAGGAGTGTAGCATGGGATGGGAACGTGTTTGTTCAACTCCACGAGAGTATCGCAAAAATAGTGAATCAAACTGATTGCTGGATATGTTCACGTTTTCCTAAGGGTCTCGGACAGGGCTACCCCGTAATTGCTACAGTTTTTTCTAACACCTCGGTGATAGCAGCAGCTTTTAATAACATGTCCCTCACAATGTACACTGAAATACCCTCTGAGAACCTTCAATGGCAAACAGATATGAGCGAATTGTGGAATGAAACCCAAAGGGTTCCGTGTGTTCAAAGATGCCATCTGAAAAATACAACTAAGAATTCTGGAGGTAATAGCACGGATCCTAGATGTGGATCAGTCAAGGTGTTTGTTGGGAGTTACCCCAATTGTACTGAATATATTAAATATGGTAGCGCAAACATGTGGAACTTCAATCAAACCCGGGTTGCAAGAACCCGGGAGCATAATTCTACTAGACCCAGGGGATGGCCCACTCCAGTAGGACTAGGATGGTATTGGATTTGTGGACAGACAGGATATAAAGTGCTGCCTCTAGGCTGGACTGGCCAATGTGCCGTAGGAACCATAGTCCCTAATACCATTGTGGTTAAAAATTTGACTGACAATGATTCAAAAAAATTTTTACGGACTTATATGAAACCAGTAATAAGGCAAAAACGCACCAGCAATCCCCTAGTGGAAAGACCAACTAGATTTCATAGTTTTGTACGATGGCTCATTCCATCATTGGGAGTTAGTGAGTTAGAGAAAGCTCTGCTAAATCTTTCTGCCACTACGGAAATTATTAATAATGCCACAATCGATGCTATAAAGACCCTCCAGGAAGAAACCACTTCCCTAGGAAAAATGGTGCTCCAGAATCGACTAGGTCTAGATATGCTCTTCGCTCAACAAGGGGGCCTGTGTACTGTAATTAATGAACGCTGCTGCACCTATGTTAACCAAAAAAGATGAATAGAAACAGATCTCTCTCAAATTTGGAAACAAACCCAGCTTTTACATTTAATGTCACAAGATGACACTTCATGGGAATTCACTGAGATATGGGAAAAATTAACCTCCTGGTTGCCAAATTTGGCATGGTTGAAGCAATTGTTTGTCACTATAATAATCATTATTCTCTCGTCTGTGGTCCTTTGCATAATGGTTCGGTGTGGCTTCTTGTGCTGTAAAAGTACAGGAGACTCTTACAGTGAATGGAAAAAGAATCAGTTACGATGAAAACTCGAGACCAACAAATACTTTGAGAGGATGCTAGATAGGGAAACAATGTATTAGAAGTACTAGGATTAGATATAGTAAAAGAATTTACTATTTTCTAGAAAAGGGGGGACTGAGACAAGGGGAGTCAAAAGAATCTCAGTAGACATAATAAGGGGGGATGAAGGATGATGTTTAGCGCTTACATTGTTGAAATTAGCTGAGGCAAAGACAGTCTTTGATAAGAAGAGCTGGTCCCAAGGACCAGCCAATGAGGTAAAGACAGCTCCTGATAAGAAGCAGGAGCAGGCCCCAAGAGCCAGCCAAGACTGGTCTTGCGGCTTGGGTGAATACCAAGAAATCACTGAGCCTGCGCAAGAAAAAAGGTTACTAGCGGTGACGAAGAGGAGTCATCTATCTTCATCTCTGCGACCACCAGACGACCACCATAAAGAGGCACCGCGCAAGCGCAGTTGAGAGGAGACTATGGAAATGACCTCTCGGAGCTAATTTTAATATGGAGCAGGGATAGGTCATGCATATGTATAGGCGTATTGTGAATATGTAACACTTGACTGTATAAACTTGAGACAAACTGCTGAGTGCGGCGCGCACGACTTTGGTGGGACTACCCCCCGTGCGGCCCAGCGCTGAATGAACATACCTACTTTACAATCTCACTGATTGTGGAGTCTGTTTTCCGCACGTCAGTTCAAACCCTGCCCAATGCCTATGGGGAAAAGAAATGGGACAAAAGCAGGGAATAACTTTATCCCAAGTCTCCGGAAAGGGTAGATGCCTGGGAAAAATCCCCTTAGAAAAAGATCACTTATGTGGAGTCAAAACCTCACTAAAAGGGAAACCTCCAGCATACCCGCAAGCAATACTAAATGGATTTGTTCTAAAACTGGAATTACCCCTTGTTTATCTCTAAAAGTGTTTAACGAAAGAGATGAGTACTGCATACAAGTGATAATCTTCCCCAAGATAATTTACCATCCAGAGAGCTTTGTATACGATTACCACACTGTACAGGAACATCACTTACAAAAAGGAGAGCCTTTCACGGCGTTAACTATAGGCCTGTTAATGGCTGCAGGGGCAGCTGGAACAGGAACTGGTATTGCCTCACTGGTCCAACAAGATCAGAAATTCCGAGCCTTGAGGGTAGCTGTAGACGAAGACTTAGTAAAGATTGAAAAATCTATTAGTGCTCTAGAGTCCTCATTAAGGTCATTATCTGAAGTGGTCCTACAAAATAGACGAGGACTAGACCTAATGTTTTTACAACAAGGGGGGTTGTGTGCTGCTCTTCGAGAAGAATGTTGTGTGTATGCAGATCACACAGGGGTGGTTCGCAACACCATGACTAAACTCCGGGAGGGATTAGAAAAAAGGAAAAAAGAAAGAGAAATGCAGCAAAGTTGGTACGAATCGTGGTTTAATCACTCCCCTTGGCTCACCACCTTATTATCAACGATAGCTGGGCCACTCATTTTGTTAGTTTTAGGACTTACTTTTGGACCATGCATTTTTAATAGATTAATCACCATAGTTAAGGGGAGGTTGGAAGCAGCACAGTTGATGCTAATTAGAAGTCAATATGAACAACTTAGAGAGGGCGAATTGCAAATCGAAGAAGCCCCTATCTTAGAAAGAGCAAAAGAAGCAGTGAGACGATTTGATGAACAAAATGGGAAAAAGAAAGAGGGGGGATTGTGATAATAGATAAGCGTTTGTTAATCAAATCTTGCTTATGTTAGTAGAAAAACCAGATGTCGGCCTTGAAACAGGAAGGAGGGGGTCTTGCATTAACTACAGATAACCGGTAATGTAAACAATGTTTGTGCAAGCCTTGTGTTTATACAAAAGGTAATAAAACATGCATGTGTCAAGCGAGGGGCCCAGGGTGGTCACAGGAGGAAGACTTGGGGCCTATAAAAGGTAATAAAACACGCATGTGTCAAGTGAGGGGCACAGGGCAGTCACAGGAGGAAGACTTGGGGGCCTTCATCCCAGCAATCACCAGGAGGCAGAAAAAGACCCCCCTAGCAACAGATCGGCGCAGATGCGGAGTACACTAAGGAAGATACGTATACCGAAAATGACACATATACCGGAAATAGAGGACTATAAGAACTGTGGCTACGGGAAGGGGGGTTGCGAGCCGTTGGTAGAGCAGTGGCTCCCCGGCCGCCCAGCGCTGTTTTGCCTATTTACCGCTTGCTTAATAAATTACTTCTAATTATTCACCACAGTCGGCTCCTGGACCTTTGTCCAAACTTATAACAATGTCACATGGTATGGAATAGCTCCTTGGCTAGTTCAGGTTGGATGCCCCGGCTATGCCCCCCCACCTCCCAGGTTCATGTAAAAATTAACTCTATCCCAGCTGAACCCAGGACATTAGGTATTTGGGGAGTAGGTAAAAAGCAGGTTAGCTAGAGTGCAAGACCAAGTAGGATGCCAATTTTCTGCCCTCCAGCCTTTCAAGTATTAGGAAAAGGCAATATAATTCGAAATAATCTCAATTTTGTATGCTTACCTTCATAAAGGACTTTCCCGTTTGCTATTTATGGAGTGCTTTGAAAACCTGCTCTGACAGGATAGAGTAGATTTCAGAGGTAAAAGCCAAGACTGTCAGTCTACACAGTGAGAGACAATTGTATATGTATTTGTTTTGATTAACTCAGTATTTACCAGCTTTATTTCAGTACCTCAGATCGCAGGTCATGGAAATGTGGTTGGACCTCTGAAGGTTTCTAGCCAAACTTTGTGCTCAAAGGAAGACTATCACTAACATTTGGTCAGCCATAACTTTGTCTGGCCAAGTCCAAAAAACCTGCAGGAATGGAGATTCCACAACTTCTTTGGTTGCCTGCTCCAGTGCTGCTCATGCTGTCAAAAAGGGCCTTTTTAGAGCAAGTAAAATTCACAGCTGTAGTTTAACTAGTACCAAGTCTAAAAATATTTCTCAGAATAGAAAACTGGTCCTATAAATTCATGAACATTTTAGTCTGGCATAAGCCAGTGGTGCTACTTAAGGAAGTCCCATCCTCTGCCAATTCTCCTGTGTTCATTCTTGCTCAGCAAAAAATAAAGGTGACTTTTCATCTGGATCAATTCTTCAATCTCTGGTTGTGTGGATGTGCAAACACTGGTGCTGTAATGAAGCTGAATAGGTGGCATGCAGCTTGAAAGGAGTACTTGGCAGAAGGACCAGGTCAGTTTATTTTGGGAGCAGTACCAAATTATGCCAGTATAAAGGGCTTGTGGAGTATGGTCTAACAAAGGAGTGAGAGCATGTGGTACAACGTGGCAATGGGAAAGCTTGCTAAGTGATGGCTAACACAGTCCTGTTATCCATTTCAGCTCTAAGTTTCGACAAATTGTTAAGAAACTTTAAATCTCATGAAATAATCTTTGAATTACAACTGGCAATATCACACTGCCATTTCTTAAATAAATTGAGTGGGGATGAAAAACATGCATTTCAAAGGTATAAAAGATTTTGGGTACTTGAAGGAAAGGTATTTTATTCCCCTGTTCCAACAGCAGCATGTATTGGAAGTATGGGAAAGTCAAAATAGTAACACAAAATGCTGGTTTTGTCCTGCCTTTTAAAAACAGCAATGCCACAACAGAAATAATTGATTCAGAAACTTCTTCACAGTTTTTGTGTATCTAATAGTTTTTACAACTTTTCAAAAAGACCACATGAAGCATAGTATGTAGGCCTCTAGAAAATTTTAGTATCCTGTAGGAGAGAATATCTTCCCCCGACCTTGACAAATTGATTTATAAACAAGGAATACAAATTGTAACATGAAAGATGTCATTCCATTACGCATTTACCCTTATAATGGATAACTGTGTTCCTATCTTTTGTTCTTAAATTTATTATAATTCACAGCTCATCTGAATTCAGGAAATAATCTTCAGACTGAAAAAAATTGTCGTCCCTTTTCTAGGCATCATTTGATGCCTCATAGAGAAAATGAATGTAAAGTGTTTTAAAGAGCATTTTAAAGAGTGCACGCATTACAAGCCAAAAACTAGAAGCTTTGGTGATGAGATAATCATTATTTTCATGTTTACTTGTGGTGTAGCAGTCACTGTGCCCTCTGCATTTTGTTCCTGGAAGAAATGACAATAATGTCCCACAATTCATCAAGGAGATATGCATGTGTTTTTCCTCCCTGTGAAGGAACAGAGTCTTTCTTACTGGCTGGATCTGTAGTGCTATCCCTGCTGCACTCTTTTGTTATTATTCAAGATTAGACTCCAGTTTCTATAACTGATTATCTTTAAGGATGTGATCTAACCCTCACTGAAACCAAGAGAGAAATGTGACTGGTTTAAAGGAGTTTATTGCTATAAATGAACTATGAGTGCTTGTGTTTCCAAGGATAAAGCCTAGTTGAGAGTCCACTTTCAGAATGGCATTCTAAAGGCCTTAATTTAAATTCTTAATCATGCAACTAAGCAGACTGCATACTTCAGATAAACGTGGAGAACATTTGTCTTTTTAAAAAAGATTATAATCCACCAAAAGATACAGAGCTTTTAATATTTAAAATAGAATAGCAAACTGATCTTATCCTTCACCCTAAAATACTGTAGCTGTGTTAGCACAGTACACTCTTAATTCTGTAGGAAAATAAAATAACATCAGGATACTTGAAGAACTCTTGGTAGTTTACAGTAATAGGTTGGCAATATTCAGGCTTTCAAGCTGTATAAAAGCAATTCCACAGTTATTTATCATTAGATTGAAAACTGTTTGACATCTGCTGTGTATTACAGAAGTTTGTGTTTGCATTTGTGTCCTGGTTTCAGCTGGGATAGAGTTAATTATCTTCCTAGTACCTGGTATAGTGCTATGTTTTTGAGCTAGGTATGAGAATAATGTTGATAACACTGATGTTTTCAGTTGTTGCTAAGTAATGTTTAGTCTAAAGTCAAGGATTTTTCAGCTTCTGATGCCCAGCCAACAAGAAGGCTGGAGGGGCCACATCCCACTGAGTGGGTGGGGGGAGTGAGTGAGTGGCTGCATGGTGCTTACTTGCTGGCTGGGGTTAAAACATGACAATTTGCTTACCATGGCCTTGATGTGGGTAGCCACAGTGTTCGTCGCCGGGGTTTGGGTAGCCGCAGTGCTCGTCACTGGGGCTGGAGGGACCGCAGTGCCTGTTGCGGGGTTTGGGTAACTGCAGTGCCTGTTGCCTTGTTGTTACATCCAGAGACCTTCCCTTCCCCTTGAGGGTACTGAATAGTGTTGAACAGGGCTCCATAGGCATGGGCCAGGACCCAGCATGTTGCAGTGATTTGTGTCTCTCTGGAGTTGCCAGGGTGACAGCATACCTTTTCCAAATATTTTACTAGTTCTTCTGGATTCTGCACTTGTTCAGGGGTGAATTTCCAAAACACTGGAGGTGCCCACTGTCCTAGGCATTTGCCCATACTACCCCACACACCCTGCCACTCATAATTAGCCAGCCTCGGGGCAGATCTCTGGGTGATCTTCTTAAATGGTTGTTTAACCTTAAGCAAGACCTGAACCACATTCAGGAGCATGATAGTTCCTAGCAATAGGACCATGCTGGTCTCAGCATCCCAAGGGTATTCAAATTTTTCAAAATTCTCAAACGCCATTGTAACTGGACTGAAGGAGAAGGGAAAGGGGAAGAAAGGTACCCCACCCATAGATTGGCTCTCCAAGAAGGAAAGGTAAAGGGTGTAATTATTAATAGTTTCCCACACATGGCTCCCGAAGTATAGAGGTGACGACAGTGCTGAGTGCAAACACCGGATTAGTCCCACGACCAATAATTTTATCATACCTTAAGCCAGTGTTACACAATACATCAAAGCGAAAACCTTAATCCACCTCCCACGGATGAAAAGCAGCAGCACAGGGACTACATACAGCAAGTGAGGTGATACATAACAGAACTCTAAAAACGAGAGCAACAACTCTAAGAACACATAAATCGACATAGTGACCAGCAACTATTAGACCAATATAATGAATGCTTGTAACAAATTCGTTTTAACAAGCGCTGGTCAGGTTTGTCGTTATCTCAACCCTTTGGGCCCCATGTTGGGCGCCAAAATAAACTGTCGTGGTTTAACCCCAGTGTTTTAGGGTGGTTTCAAGGATTCCCAAGAAGGCAAATGCACACACACAGACTATAAGAGAAAAAGCAAGCATTTATTAACTACAGACATGCGTTATGCTAAGGGTATCTTGTAAAGCAGGTTAACATACCGACCCAAGGACAGTGAGGAAGATGGACCATCCGTACATTCTTGTGCCGTCTTGCGCCACGAGCTCAGCCCAGCAATCAGTAGGTGCCAGCTTTATGTGGGTATCCCCACGGAGGCAATGGTGGCCTTGCTGTACACCAGCCCCATGCTCTTCGGGAAATCCCGTTTTTTTATACATTTGCAGAGGAACGGGTTTCGGCACATGTGGCCAGCGGGTGCCAAAATACGCCTCGGTTGCAACATAGGGAGCCTATGACGCATGTGCTTGCTGGCCAGGCACGCTGCATGCGCCATAGCCACCCTGTCTATTGGTTCATGGGCTTTGTACATGCGGCATATTGTCATAATCCAGCAGTCATGTGCCGACCATGCTCACAGCTGTACCGTGCAACAGCCAGATGCACGTCCTCCCCCAGTATTGCTCAGCTTTCTTATCTCCATGGTCAGCATTCCAAACGACGAGCAATAAACCATCCGTTTTCTCTGCTGACTGCATTTTTCTCGGCTATCTATTTCTCCCCCAGTGTTCATCCACGGACGAAAATTCCATCTTTTAACCCCTCCATATACACCCCAGCCAGCAAGTAAGCACCACGCAGCCGCTCACTCACTCCCCCCCCCCCCAGTGGGATGGGGGAGAAAATCGGGAACAGAAGTAAAACTCGTGGGTTGAGATAAGAACAGTTTAATAGAACAGAAAAGAAGAAACTAATAATGATAACACTAATAAAATGACAACAGCAATAATAAAAGGATTGGAATGTACAAATGATGCACAGTGCAATTGCTCACCACCCGCCGATCGATGCCCCATTAGTCCCTGAGCGGCGATCCCCCCACCCCCACTCCCCCCAGTTTATATACTAGATGTGACATCACATGGTATGGAATACTCCTTTGGCCACTTTGGGTCAGCTGCCCTGGCTGTGTCCCCTCCCAACTTCTTGTGCCCCTCCAGCCTTCTTGCTGGCTGGGCATGAGAAGCTGAAAAATCCTTGACTTTAGTCTAAACACTACTTAGCAACAACTGAAAACATCAGTGTTATCAACATTCTTCTCATACCTAACTCAAAAACAATGTACTTTACCAGCTACTAGGAAGACAATTAACTCTATCCCAGCTGCAACCAGGACACCTCCCAAATAACCTTGCGAAGTTGTAACAAACTTCAAGTAGGTCTTTCCCTGATTCTGCAATTTTCTACACCCTTAAGCCATTCTCACTGTTTCTGCAGTAGAGAGGTAGTGTTTTCTCTGTCCCCTGACCAAGAAACAAACCATGAAGATTGCACATACTGGAGACTGGGGATTGGGCATCTGAGGATCACTGGCATCTTGGTCTTAAAAAGAAAATCACTTAAGAGCATTTTAATTGAATTCAACACAAAGACTCCTGCTGACCTCTGTATGCTTTGGATTAAATATAACACTCCTGAAGAAACATTTACATTAGAGGGTGTTCACTTGCTTTTTTCATAGATTTAGATAGTGTGACTCACTAGTGGTATAATATAAATAATAATTGGGGTGTTATCATTATCATTATTAGTTTCTTCTTTTCTGTTCTATTGAACTGTTCTTATCTCAACGCAAGAGTTTTAATTTTTTTTCCCTGATTCCCTCCCCCATCCCACTGGGCAGGGGGGAAGTGAGTGAGCGGCTGCGTGGTGCTTAGTTGCTGGCTGGGAGTAAACCACGACAGTCTATTTTGGCACCCAACGAGGGGCACGAAGGGTTGAGATAACGACAAACCTGACCAGAGCTTGTTAAAATGAATTTGTTACAAGCATTCATTATATTGGTCTAATAGTTGCTGGTCACTATGTCGATTTATGTGTTCTTAGAGTTGTTGCTCTCGTTTTTAGAGTTCTGTTATGTATCACCTCACTTGCTGTATGTAGTCCCTGTGCTGCTGCTTTTCATCCGTGGGAGGTGGATTAAGGTTTTCGCTTTGATGTATTGTGTAACACTGGCTTAAGGTATGATAAAATTATTGGTCGTGGGACTAATCCGGTGTTTGCACTCAGCACTGTCGTCACCTCTATACTTCGGGAGCCATGTGTGGGAAACTATTAATAATTACACCCTTTACCTTTCCTTCTTGGAGAGCCAATCTATGGGTGGGGTACCTTTCTTCCCCTTTCCCTTCTCCTTCAGTCCAGTTACAATGGCGTTTGAGAATTTTGAAAAATTTGAATACCCTTGGGATGCTGAGACCAGCATGGTCCTATTGCTAGGAACTATCATGCTCCTGAATGTGGTTCAGGTCTTGCTTAAGGTTAAACAACCATTTAAGAAGATCACCCAGAGATCTGCCCCGAGGCTGGCTAATTATGAGTGGCAGGGTGTGTGGGGTAGTATGGGCAAATGCCTAGGACAGTGGGCACCTCCAGTGTTTTGGAAATTCACCCCTGAACAAGTGCAGAATCCAGAAGAACTAGTAAAATATTTGGAAAAGGTATGCTGTCACCCTGGCAACTCCAGAGAGACACAAATCACTGCAACATGCTGGGTCCTGGCCCATGCCTATGGAGCCCTGTTCAACACTATTCAGTACCCTCAAGGGGAAGGGAAGGTCTCTGGATGTAACAACAAGGCAACAGGCACTGCAGTTACCCAAACCCCGCAACAGGCACTGCTGCCCCGCCAACCTCCATGACAGGTACTGTGTCCCCTCCAACACCGGCGATAGGCACTGCAACTGAACCAGCGAACCAACCTGCACCAGTATCAGTTGCCCCCATACACAAGAAGAAATATACAAAAAAATCAGTTCGCTTAACAAAGGATGAAGATGAACCAGGGTCATCACGGGAACAGGAGGAAGAGGAAGAACCAGAGGTAATAACCCGCTCCCTGTCCTTGAGTGAGCTGTGGGACATGTGAAAAGATTTTGGCCATCGTATAGGTGAGCATGTTATCACATGGCTACTCTGATGCTGGGACAATGGGGCTAGTAGTCTGGAATTAGAAGGTAGGGAAGCCAAGCAGCTGGGATCGCTTTCCAGGAAAGGTGGTATTGACAAGGCAATTGGAAAAGGGACACAAGCCCTCAGCCTCTGGAGGCGACTCCTGTCAAGCGTGAAGGAAAGGTATCTCGGTCCTAAATGCACGGGTACGTGGTTTGTGAGGAAAAACCACCACAAAAGGGGATTCTACCAGGAAAAATGCTGCTCCAGATTCCAAACCGAGTAGAAGGGCTGATCTTACTTCTGATCCTCTTGAAGGGACTTCTGAGCCAATTTTACGAGAAGTGAGTAAAGAATACACCGACCAGGATTAGAGGGGCCCTGCCTCCAGCCAGGTGGAGGAAAGGAATAACTGGGTCTATTGGACTGTGTGGATTCGATGGCCTGGCACGTCAGACCCACAGGAGTATAAGGCTCTAGTAGACACTGGTGCACAGTGTACTCTAATGCCATCAAGTTATAAAGGGGCAGAACCCATCTGTATCTCTGGTGTGACAGGGGGATCACAAGAGCTAACCGTATTGGAAGCTGAAATGAGTCTAACCGGGAATGAGTGGCATAAACACCCCATTGCAAATGGCCCAGAGGCCCCGTGCATCCTTGGTATAGATTATCTAAGGAGGGGGTATTTCAAGGACCCAAAGGGGTACCGTTGGGCCTTTGGTATAGCTGCCTTGGAGACGGAGGGAATTGAACAGCTGTCTACCCTGCCTGGTCTCTCTCAAGACCCTTCGATTGTGGGGTTGCTGAGGGTTGAAGAACAACAGGTGCCAATTGCTACCACGACGGTGCACCGGAGGCAATATCACACCAACCGAGACTCTCTGATTCCCATCCTCAAGTTGATTCATCAACTGGAGAGCCGAGGAGTGATCAGCAAAACTCGCTCACCGTTTAACAGTCCCATATGGCCAGTGTGAAAGTCTAATGGGGAGTGGAGACTAACAGTAGATTATCGTGGCCTGAATGAAGTCACGCCGCCGCTGAGTGCTGCCCTGCTGGATATGCTAGACCTTCAATACGAACTAGAGTCAAAGGCGGCCAAGTGGTATGCTACAATTGACATTGCTAATGCGTTTTTCTCAATCCCTCTGGCAGCAGAGTGTAGTCCATAATTTGCCTTTACTTGGAGGAGCGTCCAGTACACCTGGAATCAACTGCCCCAGGGGTGGAAACACAGCCCCACCATTTGCCATGGACTAATCCAGACTGCACTGGAAAAAGGTGAAGCTCCGGAACACCTGCAATACATTGATGACATCATTGTATGGGGCAACACAGCAGAAGAAGTCTTTGAGAAAGGGAAGAAAATAATCCAAATCCTTCTGAAAGCCAGTTTTGCCATAAAAGAAAGTAAGGTCAAGGGA
Source organism: Harpia harpyja (assembly GCF_026419915.1). NCBI lineage: Eukaryota > Metazoa > Chordata > Aves > Accipitriformes > Accipitridae > Harpia > Harpia harpyja. Next base: position 22,505,947 of record NC_068968.1, on the reverse strand, counting down.
CCTGCACAGGAGATCCAGTTCTTAGGAATAAAATGGCAAGACGGGCGTTGTCAGATCCTATGGATGTGATCAACAAAATAGCAGCTATGTCCCCACCGATTAATAAAAAGGAAACACAGGCTTTCTTAGGTGTTGTGGGCTTTTGGAGAATGCATATTCCAAATTACAGTCTGATTGTAAGCCCTCTCTATCAAGTGACCCAGAAGAAGAATGATTTTAAATGGGGCCCTGAGCAACAACAAGACTTTGAACAAATTAAACGGGAGATTGTTCATGCAGTAGCCCTTGGACCAGTCCGGGCAGGACAAGATATTAAAAACGTACTCTATACTGCAGCTGGGGATAATGGCCCTACCTGGAGTGCAGAAAGCACCTGGGGAGACCCGAGGCTGATCCCTGGGGTTTTGGAGTCGAGGATATCGAGGATCCGAGGCTTGCTATACTCCAACTGAAAAAGAGATATTGGCAGCATATGAAGGAGTTCGGGCTGCCTCAGAAGCGGTTGGTACTGAAGCACAGCTCCTCTTAGCACCCTGACTGCCAGTGCTGGGCTGGATGTTCAAAGGGAAAGTCTCCCCTACACATCATGCAACTGATGCCACGTGGAGTAAGTGGGCCACACTGATCACACAACGAGCTCGCATAGGAAACCCCAGTCGCCCAGGAATTGTGGAAGTGATCATGGACTGGCCAGAAGGCAAAGATTTTGGAATGTCGCCAGAGGAGGAGGTGACACGTGCTGAAGAGGCCCCGCTGTATAATAAACTACCAGAAAATGAGAGGCAATATGCCCTGTTCACTGATGGGTCCTCTCGCATTGTGGGAAAGCATCAGAGGTGGAAGGCTGCCGTATGGAGTCCTGTTGCTGAAAGAGAGAAGTGGCCAGTGCTCTGTCTCATGGATGGTGGCAAATGTCCTGTGGGGGTGGCTACAACAATGGAAGAAGAGCAACTGGCAGCACAGAGGAAAACCCATTTGGGCTGCCACACTGTGGCAAGATATTGCATCCTGGCTAGAGAATCTGGTTGTAAAAGTACATCATATAGATGCTCACATACCCAAGAGTCAGGCCACTGAAGAACATCAAAATAACCAGCAGGTGGATCAGGCTGCCAAGACTGAAATGGCTCAGGTGGGTTTGGACTGGCAACATAAGGGTGAGCTATTTATGGCTCTGTGGGCCCATGATACCTCAGGCCATCAGGGAAGAGATGCAACATATAGATGGGCTCGTGATCGAGGGGTGGACTTGACCATGGACATTGTCGTGCAGTTTATCCATGAATGTGAAACCTGTGCTGCAATTAAGCAAGCCAAGCGTCTAAAGCCCCTGTGGTATGGAGGGCGATGGCTGAAATATAAATATGGGGAGGCCTGGCAGATTGACTATATCACACTCCCACAAACTCACCAAGGCAAGCGCCATGTGCTTACAATGGTGGAAGCAACCACCGGATGGCTGGAAACATATCCTGTCCTCCATGGCACTGCCTGCATCACTTTCCTGGGCCTTGAAAAGTAAGTCTTGTTGGTGACACGGCACCCCAGAAAGAATTGAGTCAGACAACGGGACTCATTTCCGAAACAACCTCATAGACACCTCGGCCAAAGAGCATGGCATTGAGTGGGTATATCACATCCCCTATCATGCACCAGCCTCCGGGAAAATCAAATGATACAATGGACTGTTAAAGACTACATTGAGAGCAATGGGGGGGGTGGGACCTTCAAACATTGGGATACTGTTAAAGAATTTTCAAATGTGGGTTTCTCTAGGTTTGCTTTATTAACAACTCAGAGTTGGGCCACCACCGCAGTGAATGGCATACTTCCAAAAATTTCCCAATCTTATATACCTTTTGCCACCCATTGTCCCAGTCCAAAGTCTTTGTAATTTTCCAGTTGATCTCTGTTCTCATACCACCTGCTGTATGTATACTGATCGATCGGGAGAATTAATGACAGATGTCCAGAAAATTTGGGAGGCTAGTGCCACAATGCAACAAATTCAAAGAGATGACAGATCCTGGGGATTTTCTGACACATTTTCTTGGTTAACATCTTGGTTTCCAAATTTGACTACTTGGGTGAAAAAGTTAATTGTAATAGTACTTCTTGTTATAATCACGGTAGTATGTGTGAGTGTTTTGTTTCAATGCTGTGTAAGTTGTAGCTCTAGGATAATACAGAAGATAGAAAAAGAAATGTGGAGTTATCAATAGGATCGCAGGAGTGTGATGAAAAACAAAAGGAGGGAATTGTAAAAGGAACTAGGCCTTAAGCCTTATTGTTTTAAGACTATTCATATTAGACATATAACTAATGATTAGAAATTGTTTTAGATATGATTAATAGAATGCAGGTGCTTATAAAACAATTTGTATGAGCTGCTTAATTGTCCTATGTGTCTCTCCCTCCATGGCTAGCTTAAAACCCAGTCAAGCTGAATCAACAGAGGAAGGATCATACATCTTAGACCTAAGACATGGGAGTAAAAGTGATTAACTTTAGAACAAGACAAATTAATAGAATAGCCTGAGCATTTTTTAGAAACAAACTCCACCTTGTGAAGCCAGAATCATGTCTAAAGCCATTCGGTTTTGGATAGTCATTTTCGAAAGTTCAGTTACCTCTTTCTAGAGAGTGGAAAGTCTGTGAGCAGTTGAATTTGCTAATTTTTCAATTTCTCCAGAGACATTTAAGACTGCTTTTTCCAAATCACTTACTCCCAGAGCTGGAATCAGCCATCTAACAAATGAATGGAATCATGTTGGTCTTTCAATGAAGGGATTTAGAGTTCTTCGAATTCGAGTTAAAAGGTTCTATGCCATGTTGCACTTTTGAGACAGTTTTTGGATGAATATTTCCAAATCTGTAGACATTACTCCTAGGGTACAAATACCTCCCCAATCTGGAGGCAAAGCTTTGTAAGCTTTGTTCCTGCATAACCAAAAAAATACCTAAGTTCTCAGGTGCTCGCCAACTTAAATGCAATCCTGAGTTAATAGAAGTCATGTTTTGGCATTGAGTCCAATTTCCTACAAATGAGTGATTTTTGCATAAATGTTGGTTATCAACACTTGGGGGATAACATCTTTGTACACAATGGACTTGTGAATAGTCTCTTGAATTTGATACTTTAATTTCCCAAATTTGTTCTTCATAAGATTCAGAGAAAGTAGTGTTAAACCAGTACTTTTTCCAATTTGCACTTCTAGGAATCGGAATTCCTACTAATTGAAATTCTTGATTCACTGTTTTTGGTAGAGCAACACAAATCCAACATTCACTTAAATTTAGATTATCAGTAAAAGATTTCATCAGTGACACATGCATATTGTTGGTCTAGGCACTTTCTACTTGGTGAACATCCCTAGGTTTCCGCACCAACTGTTTTGACACATTCAGAGATGACCTGTTATGATATGAATGGGGATAACCCATATGATGGTGCCAGAAATTCCACTCAAGATTAAGTCCCCATTTGATTATTACAATCCTGAATTTAAAAGTAAAATGATTGCCTGATAAATAGAATCAATGACAGCACCAGTCTCCCTTACCATAAATTCTCCACATTTGATGGTCAAAGCACCATGTCCCCATTCCCCATGTTGGTTCTTGAAGGTGAATATGATATACAGGATAAGTTCTTGGAATGCCATATCCCCACCACTGTTTAGGAAAACCATGACTGTTGGGCCAAGTATCCCACGAATCATCAAGTCTACTTCTAACATTGGCACAGAATTCAAGAAAATTAAGGAGCGGATAAATAGGGCCTCTCTGTCCGGTCTTCGGATAACTAGCCGAAAAAATGACCTGTCCAGGCTTTCCCTGTAGGCCTGTAATTTGGCCCGAAAGTTGAGAAGAACAATCACTATATATATTAACAGTTCTATTGGTACGGGCATCTCGGTAGCGCAATGCAAATTTTGTCCACAAGGTGTCACTCCAGGGTAAAATACAAACAAGTACAAAAAGGAGTAATACTTTACAATTGTCCATTACGCTTCAGATTCATTGCGGGCATGCGAATGATGGATCCAATTTTCTTTCCCCGATACCTTAATGGCATAAAAAGAAGTTAGTAAGACAGTATAAGGTCCTTCCCATTTTGGTTCAAATCTGTTCTTTCTTTTGAAATTCTTTATATAAACTTTGTCCCCTGGTTGTGTATCGTGAACTTGGTTTTCAGGGCTTATTTCCTGATACTAATAGGCATGATTATGCATTTGGAAAAAAGAGTTTTGCAGATACAAGAGGTATTGTGTTACCTGTTCATCTCCATCCAAGAGGCTAGTCTTTGCTGACACATACGTACCTGGAACAGCAAGTATTCTCCCAAAAAGGATTTCAGCTGGAGAAACTCCAATTGGTTGCCTCGGAGTATTCCTAATATCCCACAAAACCAAATTTAGAGCCTCAGGCCATTTCAAACTAGTCTGTTTACAAACTTTTACTAACTTCTCCTTTAATGTCCTATTCATTCATTTTACCTGTCCGGATGATTCAGGGTGATGTGGAGTATGAAGTTTATTAAAAATCCCCAAAGAATTATAAATCTGTATCAGAATAGCAGCTGTAAAATGACTCCCTCTATCCAAATCAATTACTTCAGGAACCCCATACCTTGGAATGATCTCTTTCAATAAGGCTTTTACTACTGCCTTAGAATCATTTTTCCTGGTCGGAAAAGCTTCCACCCATCCTGATAGCTGACCAACAATCACTAACATGTAAGAGTACCCCATTGTTTTTGGCATGTCTGCATAATCAATTTGGAGTTTTTGAAAAGGAAAGGTGGCTGGTGGTTTTTTTCCCACCGGGAGGTTTAATTCGCACAGAAGCATATTGTCTGCAAAGCTTACATCCTTCACAAATTCTTTTTGCTGCTGCATAAATTCCAGGGGCTGCCCAGAGTCTCTGGATTCGGAGCGCTAGGCTCTCCGGTCCCCCATGGGTCCTCTCGTGATGCCACCACATTATCGGCAATAAATACATTTTTGGAAGGAGAGGTTTGTTATTCAGAATCCACTGCCCTTCTCGCCGCTGGGCTCCCAACCGAGTCCACTGTTGTTTTTCTTCTTCCGGGAGGTCTTCATACACCTTATTCATGTCTGAGAGCTCAAATGTTATTTCATGTTGTAACAGAGACATAACGGACACAACTTGTCATGCTGCTGCTCTAGCGGCTTGGTCGGCTAGAGAATTCCCTTTTGCGATCATGTTTTGTCTCTGTGTGTGTGCCTTTATATAAATCACAGATATCTCAGAGGGCAATTGGATTGCTTCTAAAAGGTCTTTGATCTGTTGTCCGTGAGTAACAGTTTTTCCCGCCGACGTCAGAAAACCCCTTTCCTTCCATAAAGTCCCCGTAGCATGACATACACCAAAGGCATATTTAGAGTCTGTATAAATGTTAACTCTGACTCCAATTGCATATTTTGCAGCTTCAGTAAGAGCAACTATTTCTGCTCCTTGTGCACCCAGAAGTGCAGGCAAAGGTCCAGCCAACAATACCTGTGTTTCTGTGGTGACAGCGAAACCGGTACATCTTCGGCCTTCTTCATTGTAAGATGAGCCATCTGTGAAGAGGTTCAAATCAGGGTTATCTAAAGGTTGATCTCTCAGGTCATCTTGCGGCTTGCTGGTTTCACTTATGAGATAAACACAATTGTGGTTATCTTTTTCTCCATCAGAGGGTAAAGGCATTAAAGTTGCAGGGTTTAAAGTATTGCACCTTTCCAATTTCAAATTGTCAGCCAATAAAAGAATTATTTCATATCTATGTGCTTGTTGTGGAGACAAAGCTTTCTCTGCATATTGCTTTAACAAAATTTCTACCTCGTGAGGTGCACAAACAGTTAGTGGATGACCTAAAACAATTGTTCTGTTTTTCTCAACCATTTCAGCTGCAGCAGCTATTGCTCTGATACAAAAGGGAGTTCCTTTAGTCACTGGGTCCAATGTAGGAGAAGAATAAGCAACAGGTCTCTCATGCGGTCCTAAAGTTTGTACTAACACTCCCTTTGCAACCCCTTTTGCTTCATCACAATATAATCTAAAAGGTTTTGAATAATCAGGAAGTCCTAACGCCGGGGCAGATAAGAGTGCAGCCTTTAAAGTACGAAAGGCTTTCTCCCTCTCAGTGCCCCAAGTGATTGGTTCTATTTCCTCATTTTGAGTTGCTTCATGCAAAGGTTTAGCTATTTCACGGGATCCAAGGACAGCAAAATCCTACCTGTCCCAAAAATCCTCTCAACTGTTTTTTCGTCACTGGTCTCAGTATTTCTTGAATTGCTCGGACTCTTTCAGGGTCCACTTCTCGTACTCCGGGCTTTAACATAAATCCTAAATATTTTACTTGCTGTTTGCAAAACTGCAATTTAGATGGAGATGCACGGTGTCCCTTTTTAACAAGTTGGATACACAGATATTCAGTATCTCGAATACAATCATTCTCAGTTTTACTTGCCAATAACAAATCATCAACATATTGCACCAGGACAGATTTGCTTGGAAAGACTAAATCTTGTAAATCATTCTTCAGAATCTGAGAAAAAATCATTGGTGAACTAGTAAAGCCTTGTGGTAGCCTAGTCCAAGTAAGTTGTTTCCCTTGCAAAGTAAAAGCAAAAATTGGTTGGCTTTCTTCAGCAATTGGAATACTAAAGCAAGCTCCGGTAAGGTCAAGTACTGTGAAATACTGTGCCCAGACTGGAATCTGGGTTAAAATCAAACTAGGATCTGGCACCACAGGGTGTGGGGCAATTACATGCTCATTTACTACTTGTAAATCTTGAACAAATCTATATTCAGGATCCCCATCCTTATCTGTCCTATGTTTACTTACTGGCAAAATTGGGGTATTATAGGGACTACGACATTCTCTCAAAATCCCCTTTTCCAAAAAATGCACAATTTGTTTTTCAATGCTGGGAATGGCTTCATTTATAATCGGATATTGCCAAATTGAAGGAGGAGTCCCTCCTTTTGTTTTTATCACAACTGGTTCAGCAGATTTCAATAATCCTACTTCATCTCCTGATGTACTCCACAGTTCTCTGGGAACTCCAGCTAATTCAGGTGGTATTTTTGAATCACTATGTTTTTGTTCTTTAAATTCAATTACTTCAGAACCCATTACAATTAATTGGATTCCTGTAGGCGCCAAAGAGATAAACGTACCAAATTCCTGCAAAAGGTCTCGTCCCAGCAGGGAAACGGGAGAGTTTGGAGAAATTACAAATCTTCCCCAGACTAATTTTCCATTCAAAACTACTGGCAGAGGAGTAGACAAATATTTTATCTCTTCCCCTACCACCCCCCTGTATCATCACAGTTTCATTTGACATCTGGGGGACTTCAAAATTTAACAGAGACAATGTGTCTCCCGTATCTACTAGGA